>NW_007360137.1:30852-35068 GCF_000359705.1 Exserohilum turcica Et28A | reverse complement strand
CGAGATATAATTAACTAGTTTAAAGTCTATTTAGATAACAGCTACAACTTTAATAAGACTAGCTTCTAAATAAGCGTTATTAGCTTAATAAAGGTTATTACTAGTTTAGAACGTTATATAAGACTAAATCTTGTTTAGCTAAAGGACTAAGAGTAGGTAATACTTATCTAAGGCATCTATGCTACTAGGTATGCTATTCTACTATTTATTATCTATAAAGGACGCGTCTATATCTCTATATAGTATAAAGAGCAAAATATCTTATATAATTAGAAAATTCTAGTCTTAGAGAATAGCTAGACTAATAATTAGCTTAGTCTTAAGTAGTTAAAGCACTCTAACGTGTAACGGGCTAGGTAGCCCGCTACAGTACAGATAGCGGTGGCTATCTTATGTATCAACTACGCAACGATATCAGCAGCTCTGATATCTTGTGCCAGCCTTTTTGGCGCGGTGGGCGCGTTGTAGTTGCGTGCGCAGTCTAATAGGACTCGACCCGTTACATAACGCGCATATAAAGACGCGTTAGAAGGGGTTATATAGGCTGCTAATCTTAGATAGGCATAAAAGCTACCTTAATAAGGATTTTAAAGAATACTACCTTATATATAAGATCCTTACGCCCTATATACCCTCTTACTTATCACATATTCTTTAGCTACTTAATATAACGTGGTTCACAAGTGAGTCGCTAACCCAAGCGAGTCGCTAACGCCCCACCACTACATCTACATCAACACGTTATTACAGTTTTTTATCACAGTTAATAAACTATTGCAATACACTAAATTAATTGTTAGAATCGCTACTATTACTTGCACTATCTATCTTAACTACGCAGGTACGAGCGTTGTGTCTAGTCTGCTTGCAACGCCCGCACCGCCGCTCTCCTCGCACCCTCTTCGACGCACTCTCACCATCACCACGACTGCTACCCGCCTGTTTAGCTAATACTTCTTGTACTTCGCCTATAGTAAGAGTCTCTTCTGTCCGTACGTATCGCCGCTTGCGGCTTTTACGCTTATTTAACTTGTCAAGAGCCGCTTAAAGCGTACCCATTTCCTCTATTATAAGCGTTATTTTATGTGCTATTTGCTAGGCCCCCTTACTTAGCTACGCGATCTACTTAGTAAGTAAATTAGTAGAAGACCTACAGCGTTTTCTCACGCTCTCTTAAATGAGACTAATTTGAGACTTAACTTCGCGCGCGTTGCGTGGTGTCTGCGCCTGCCAGGCGGCTACCTATTGCGGTGATTGTACAGGTGTCTGCACCACTACATCAAGCTTAGATAGCACAGCCTGTGGGTCGTGTGGGACTAGACCAGCGCCTCTAAAGCCAGCTTGGATATTCTCCTTCGTGATAGACTGCTCAAAAGCAGTCTTAAAGGCTGGTAGGAAGGTCTCTTTGCTGATATAGTGGGTGCGGTTGCGTGCTAAGCCTAAAATAGCGTCGCCATACTTGCGCTTTAACGGCGAGAAGCAGGCGACGTCAAGGGGCTGTAATAGGTGAGACGAGTGCGCAGGCATGCAGAGAAGCATAATATTCTTCTCCTTACAAAGATCTTAGAAATCGACAGAGCAGTGGCTCTCATAGCTATCAATAATAAGCAGTTAATACCCACCTACAGTAGAGCTCTTTGTATAGGTATCAAAGTGCTCTAACTAGGCAAGACTAAGCTAATTATTCGTCTAGCCATTGAGACTAACTTCAAGAACCTAGTTAGCAGGCAAATCCTCAAACTAGACGTTAATAAGCACCTTGCCCGCAAAGACAACAAAGGGTGGTATTCGGCGACCTAACGCGCCCACGCCTTAGATTATAGTAACCCACTTATAGTTGCCTGGCTATATCCGCTTCTTTTTTCTATATCCTTTTAATGCTATAATAACTAACTATAATAAAATCTTGCCTATTATAAAGCTAGTCTCGTTAAAGTTGTAGATATCGTCGTCCACAATACCCCACTTCTGCCTTGTCGCCTGGACTAAGTCGAACCAGCGCTGGATAGCTACTAGATCCTCGCAGGCGGCTTGCTGGTAATTATAGGGACGGCTCTAGCGCGTACGGAGCTTAGGAGTCCGCTTAACGAAGTTGTTAACCTAGTTCTTGCTAACAGGGTTGCTACTACGCTCCTCTAATAGTTTATTAGCTATTACTCGAACGTCAAGCTTTGTAAGCGCAAATCCTCGCGCAGACTCTTCAAGAATACGCTTAACTATAGCCTCCTCTTCTAGCTTATCTAGACGCTTCAATTTTAGCTCGCAGTCGCGTTAAGGGCGCTTTCTAGCGCGTTGATTAAATAGAGTTCTTTATAGGACGTTGTAGATAGTAGTAGCATAGTTTACACTCTAAACACGTTGCGACTAGACGTTAAAAAGAGCAAGTTAAAGATTAGATTTAGAATATATTAATAGACGGTTGCGTTGTTGAGACATCACGCGTTATAGTGATGAAGTTGATGGGCTAGTGGGGCGTTAGCGACTCGCTTGGGTTAGCGACTCACTTGTGAACCAAGTTAGTGTGTTTCTTACTATTAAAATTAAAGTACTCTTAACGCGTATAAGACTTAGCACGCTAATGCGTTTACTATATTAATAAAGAAGGCTTCTTTCTAGCCTTTAAACACGCGTTTTTTAACGTGTTTATGTATAATAACTATAAAAAGGCCTTTAAGGCTTTAAGACTTATCCTTGTAAACGCGTAGGTAGTTATAGATCGCCTTAAGGTGTAGCTTTATACGCTATTACTAGTACCTGTAAGGGGCTGCGCTCCGGGGAGCAATCGCGAGGTATACAAGAGGTTGTATTCGATAGAGAGCTATAGAGTCTACTTGCGTGGTGTTTATTTACTTGTCGGAGAAAGGTTGCACCGAGTGTCTGAGCGCGTCGTCTGGGCGCCGCTCAGGCCTCGCACAGATGCCGGGTTGCAGAGTAAGACCTGGCGTCTGCTGCTTGACCGAGATTCCATCGAGGAGCTATCCAAAGGGCGTTCAGCCCGTTACAGTACCCCTCTTAGAAACGCCCTAGCAGTTAAGAACACTAAGTAACTTGCTTAAATTTAGATTATAATTAAGTCTTATAAGGGAATCTTTTATATAATTACTAATAAGTGCTTAAGAAAGCTTTTTAAAGCTTATTAAAGGAGTAAAAGAGATGCTATATAAGAATGTTCTAATTAAAGCTCGCGTATAAGAGCTTAAAGAACAATTAGTAGAGGTTATAAAGTGCAAAGGTTAAAAGCGAAAGCGGATCTAGCATAGCGGGACACTAAAGTATAGTGTAGCAGCATTAATAGTAGCTAAGAGTGCTTCTAGTGGTCGTACGATAGCAAAGAGAGCGCGTGGTAGTGGTAGTTAAAAACTAGCCTAACTAGGTTAATAGCGCTATAGTAACTATAGTAAGACTAGGCACAACGCTTGTACGTGCTAAAAAGATATAGTAGAAGAATCTAAATCTAATCTAAGTGTCTTATATAAAGGATTAGTTTATAGTGTTAAGTAATTTAATTGTTTGTACATAGTGTTCGCGGTGCCAAGAAAAAGTGGCCAGCTCACTGGTTTGGCCGCCTCACTGGTGTAGTACGTTAAGTAAAAAGGTAGTAAAACTAAAATTATAGCAAAGTATATTATTATAGAACATTAATTATAAGATAGAATCTTAGTTACTTATAAAGCACTTTATATAACTAGAAGGTTAGTAAGAAGTTAAATTATAAAAAAATCAAAAGAGCTTTACTTATAATTACTTACTAACGTATGTGGCAAGCGAGCGCCGCAGGTAAGCGAGCGCCGCACCCCACCAAACCTGCGCACCTCTCCTATCTCAACGAACAATAGCTCAACGTAGCGCTACTCAATTAGCTTTAAATAAAGCAGATATTCAGCTTGCTATTTCTTCTATTAATCTCTATTAAACACAAAGTAATTGTCGCGCTGCTGCTGTCTACAACGTGTCTGAACGAACAATCCGCCGCCGACGCGCTGGTATACCTGCTCGACGCGATTGCTAGCCTAACTTAAAGAAGCTCACTAAGCTAGAAGAGGAGGTGATAGTTGATCATATACTTGATCTAGATCTACGTGGATTTGCGCCCACGTATGCTGCTGTGCGCGATATGGCTGATAAGCTGCTGGCTGCGCGCGGCGCTGGCCAGGTTGGGCAGAAGTGGCCAGCCAACTTTGTCAAGCGTACAGACAGTCTTACGACGCGTTTCAAT
>NW_007360137.1:27572-29496 GCF_000359705.1 Exserohilum turcica Et28A | reverse complement strand
AAGAGGGCTAATAAGGCAGCAACAAAGCGTAGGCAGCGTAAGAAAAAGCAGATATAGAAGCAAGGAGTACTTACAAAGGGAGCTGGAGAGGATCTACTCGCTCAGCGCGAGGCTAATCAGCAGATTGCTCATGAAGAGCGTCAGAGAGGAGAGCGATCAGGTGTTAGCCGCCAGGCTTTGGCGCGCTGTAGTAGGTGCAGAGAGACTGGCCATAACTCGCGTACGTGCAAGGAAGATACTCTAGGTACTGCTTAATCTATTATGTTAATATGTAGTAAAACAACTATATTGTGGTGGAACTACAGGCTTATAGAGGTGCGCAGGTTTGGTGGGGTGCGGCGCTCGCTTGCCTGCGGCGCTCGCTTGCCACATACGTTAGTTAAAGAAAAATTTATGTTTACTTAGTACTAAAGAGTAACTTATAAAATATTACTAGAGAACAGGTTAAGAAAACTTTGGGTAGTATTATAAGGTCTAAACTATACACTATAAATAGTGCGCGCTAAGTCTCTTACTATCTAAATAACGTAATAGGATATTAGGAACTAATTTATAGTATACTACTATTAAACACTAGCTCTTAATATAATAACTAGGTTGCTTTTAAAGAAGTTAAAGTAAGAAAAGTATTAGTTTTAGTAAGTCTGTATTACTAGATTATTTTGGTATTATACGAATTCTACTAATTCTAGCGCGTATAGACTTAAAAATAGTCTATACATATTATCTTATTAGCTTAAATACTTACGCTAATAACTTACTACTTATTAGTAAGAAAATTATAAGATTCTAACGTGTTGCTAAGTATAAGATTAATGTAAAGAACTATATTACGCGCTTCTTTTTTATCTACTTACGCTCCCTTGAAAACTTTAAAAAGTTGCTAAATACGCTTATTATTAACTATACGTATAAGATAAACAAATACTACATTCTTTTACTTAGTCTTGTTAGCTTAAATAAGTATAACTATATAATACACCTTAGTGTTACGCTTATTTACTACTAAGATAAAGCTTTATTTACTTAGGTACTATACTACCTCTAGGTGCTAAGGATTAGGCTACGCCTACTCCTATAGTAGTATAGACTAAGATAAGACTTCTATAAGTATAAGAAAGGAGCATACCTAAATACTCCCCTAAGCAATATAATACCTTCTAGCACCCTATAGTTCTTTAACAGAGATTGTACTATAATAATTATATTACTTCCTTTATAACCTTAGTATTCTAAGATATCATTCTAACTAGGCCTTTATATAGACTTAGATAGAGGTAATATACTTATACTTAGTAAATAGAGTTAAAGCGATACTTTAGCTACTAAAGTACTATAGATAATAGTCTAGTAACTATAATAAGAAATTGCTAACCTTTAAGCCTTTATTCTTACTGAGATGCTACTATAGCAAAGGTATGCTATAGCTTAGAAAAAAAAGCCTTTTCTATTAGGACCACTATTTTTAGGTAATAAGTTGTTACAAGTAACAAGCAGAAGGATTCTTCCCTTGTTGGAATGGCGAGTGGTTGGAGAACCACTCAGGATGACACCAAAGGCACGACGACAACCCCGCGGTGATCACGTGACGTGTGCTCCCGCCAAGAGCCATGCTCCCGCCAAGGAAGGGAGAATGGGAGGCCTTGGGAGAATTGTGCTCCCACTGCTCCCATGAGAACATGCTTCCGAGGGAGAATAGGGAGCATCAGGACAGAACACGATGGGTATAAGAATGTGTTGGATTTCATTATTACACTCGTTGTGGTCAACTCATTGTACTGTACTCTCTTACAAGTTCTTTACTTAACAAGATTGGTACTTTGTTATTCTATCTTACTATAGAATTGATTGTCTTTACTATCGGTTAAACATCCATAACTCTTTTCCACCTGAATTACTCGGCAATCACACGGCTTACCACGAA
>NW_007360137.1:23807-25246 GCF_000359705.1 Exserohilum turcica Et28A | reverse complement strand
GGATGGAAGGAGGCAGCAATCAGGCCAACGATTGAAGCGGTCGCCAAACGATCGGCCGTCGTGGGAGGAAAGGGCTCACCAAGGCAAGGAGGCTCGCCGAAGGCCAACCAGGATGCCATGGCCCAGATGATGGAGCTGATGAATCGGTTAACAGCCCAGAACCAGGTGCTAACGGAACGGCTCGTGGCACTCGAGCGTAACCAAGCTGAGGGGCGTTCAGAGTCGTCCCATAGAGCCTTCACGCCTCCCCCAGCAGCAGCCGCAATCGCCAAGCCAGCTGCGCGCAGGAACAAGTTCCCGCACCTAGAACCATTTAATGGAGATCGAACAAAGTACGTAGCGTTTAAATATAAGACTTAAGCTAAGCTCTAGCACGAGTACAAAGGAACTTCGAGCCTCGCTCAGATCGAGTACGTGGTTAGTAGGTGTACGGGTAAGGCAGCGGATGTACTTCTACCCTAGGCAATACAGAACCAGAGTAAACGCCACATTAAAGACCTCTGGAGCTTTATGGACTAGCAGTTTAACGACCTACACTAGAAGTCTAAAGCACTTAATCGCCTTTTAACTCTTAAACAAGGCAAGCTTTTAGTAAGAGACTATTACATAGAGTTTAACTGTCTTAAGATTTAGTTAGGCGAGCAGTTTGGCAAAGCAGCTAAGAAGAGTATGTTCTTAAAGGGCCTTTACACTCAGCTGCAGGAGGCTCTTGCTATAATTAATAAGAATCTATTGTATAAGCAGCTAGTTAATAAGGTAGTAAGAACGTCTAACAACCTCTACTAGGTAGGTCTCGTTAAACTGCGCGCAACGAGCTCCTAGGTGGTAGATCGCCCTACTACAACAACCGCTTAACATAAAGCTAGTCTAGACGTTATAGACTAGGAGCCTTTGAAGGTTAATTAGGCGCAAGAGGCTAGAGGCAAGCTATAACAACCTCCGCCCAACTGCTATCGCTGCGGAGAGCTAGGTCATATCGCGAAATACTGTCAAAACGCCACCTAGGTCAAGAAGGCAAGGCCTGCGCTAAGCAACGTTAGACATAAGCTGCAGAAGGAAGTCGATTAGGTGCTAAGTAGCGAGTTGGAAAAAGAGTAGCTCTAGACTAGAGTCTTGGTCTAGAGCCTCTAAAGATGGATTGGCAGATACGTAGTAAATAGAATTAGTTTTAGCAGAAGCATATGCGTCTTTCACCAATTACTGTAGATCTTATCGTGAACAACGTGGTAAACGCTGTTACGCTTATTGACTGCGGATGCCTATGCTATACACTAATTAGCAAGAGATTCGCTTACCGCCACTGTCTAGAGCGCTTTTCAATACCTGCTCGAATAATTGAGGGGGTGAATGGCAAGCTATTAGAGATTAATGAGGTTGCTTAATTCTTGTTTAAGATGCATAGGTACGAAGAGACTGCCTACGCATATGTGATGAATTTG
>NW_007360137.1:17211-20378 GCF_000359705.1 Exserohilum turcica Et28A | reverse complement strand
AACGCGCTCAGATACTCCGGCATAACCTTTCTCCGATAAGTAAATAAACACCACGTAAGCAGAGTAGATAGCTCCTTATCGAATACAACCTCTTGTATACCTCGCGATTGCTCCCCGGAGCGCAGCCCCTTACAGTCTTTAGTACATTTCGCACTCTTATAGATAATAGCTAACTTTATTGTATATGTTGCAAGTAATACAGACTTCTTAGTTACCCTACTACGCAGTTCCCCTTCCTATAGACGCATTAAGTGGGGAACTAGTAATATATCAACTATCATTCTGCTCCGCAAAGGCTAGGCGATCTGCGATATAGGAGATAAAATAAGCGTAATTACTTAGTCTCTTTAGTAGTTAAGAAGTGCTTAGGTAGGTTATTAGAAGTTGTAGTGACTTAGCTGTTACCTTTATCTTGCCTATAGCCTCGATGAGGTCGTCTACTTCTAGGTCTACGTCGTCTAGTCAAGAGGATTCTTCCTTTTCTTAGGCCCGCTGTACTTCCTTTACTACTATTATTATATTACCTACTATCTTAGTTAATTTCTAAGACTTAATAAGTCTTCTTATCTAGTGCCTTAAATTACTAAAATCTAGGCTGTGTAAGTTCTAGATGCTTTCCTTCTTCTTATAATAGTTCTTAAGAAAAGTATAGATGTTCTCTATATTATAAGAATCCTAGTTATCCCTTATAGGTGCGGCCGTCATTAAGTAAAGGACTAATTCTTTGTCCTCCCTTAGTAAGCCTTAGAAGAATAGTATGCCTATCTTAGATTCTAGAATTGTCTTATTAGTCACACACGCATTAGCTGCAGTAGTGAAATAAGTGTAGTACTCTCTAAGTCTAGGCTATCTTCTTAAGCTTTCTTAGATATAGGCTTTTAAGTAAGGGCGCTTGCCTATTAAGACTAAGGTGTCTTGGTCTTTCTAGTGTTCCTTTATGCTAGACTTAAGCTTCTCCTAGTCCTTATCTACGTATCTAGGAAGCCTCTTTAAAGTTCTTAATAATAACTTGTCCTTACTTAATAGGTAGTTAGGGACAATAGAGACTCTTATTGTTATAGAGATGCCACTATTAGTAGCCTGCCTATTAAATTCCTCTAAGAATTCTATTACATTAGTACTATTAAAGGACAAGGTACTATGCTTTAGGCAGGCTATAGCCACTACTAACGTAGCGTTTGCTATTTCTGTTTAGTTAGAAATCGTAGTATAGATGTTGTCCTTCTCTATTATTAGGGTAACTTCTTTTATAGAAGTTGTATTGCTAATAGTAAAGTCACTTATTTAGATAAACTTACTAACTAATAAGTGACTTCTCTGCTGTAATACTATTGCCTTATATAGGGAACTATACTTGGATAAACTTACTAACTAATATAGTCTTTTGTTTGGATAGATCGCTGACTAACAAGAATTCCCTATTCTTCAAGCGTAATGCTACGAGACGTGGCTTCCTTAGATAGCTGGGGCATGCTAGAGCTTCTCTTACTCCCGCCTATACTAACGTCTCTACTTCTCTTCTGTTTCCTTAGTAAAATGCTTCATTATTAGCCTCTTTGGCTTGGCATTTCCTAAATAAGTGCTAGCTTAGCCTATTTAAATTGGCATTTCTTTCCTAATAAACTTAATTTTAAATCTTCTTAACTTTTTGCTTATACTTCTCTTCTTGAGGCGGTTTAGTTGTCATACTAACAACACGTGTCTGCTTACTTAAAATAAATTGGGTAAACCTTATTCTCTTTTTTTTTTCTAACAGGTTCCGGTTCTTCTTCTTAGAGTCAGAGGCACTCCCACTGCTACCCTAAGCAGTGTTGCCATCTTCCTTATCTTCGCTGTTGGTGTGCATTAGCTGTTCTATCCACTAAGGAGTTGAACGCAGCCCCTTAGGCTTCGCTATTTGTAGAGGAGTAGTGTGGAACTGCGATGTCTTCTTAGTAGAGGGAACAGAACTAAAGGTTCTTCCCCTTCCCATAGGCTATGGGAGAGGGGAGAGGGAGTAAAATATATGTAGTAGGTTCTTCGAGCAAGAGATTTTTCTAAGAGATATTGTTTTTCTAGCTTTTTTCTACCATCTTGACTATCAATTTATGTTCCTTTTTGAAGGTAAGCAGTGCTTAGTTAGCACAAGGGTCATGGTGACCCTGTGCCTCGGCACAGTAGTAGTAGTAGTAGTAGTAGTAGTAGTAGAAGTGGTGATAGTAGTTTTGTGTAGGCGATTTTAGAAGTAATTAGTTTTTTGCTTGCTAAGCAGCCTTCTTAGGCTAGCGTAGCGCTAGCGTAGCTTAATTACTCTATAGATATCTTAATATTCTTATAATAAAAAACTATAATACTCTATAGCTATAAAGTAGAGTGTATAAGCTTTCTTCTAATACCTATATAATAAGTTTTTAACTTTTATTAATAGAGATATACGTATTATAAAATATTACGTAAGTAGTAGCTAAGCTTATAAGTCGCTAGCGATGCGCTAGCGCTTATAGCGCAACACTTCTACTAAAAATAGTATTCTACCTTTACCTTAAATAAAACTACCTACGTACTACTCTACTACTACTCTACTACTACTACTACTACTACTACAACAACAACTACTACTACTCTTACTACTTCTACTACTACTGCTACTACTACTACCACCACCACCATCACCACTACCACTACTACTACTACTACTATGTTACAAGTAACAAGCAGAAGGATTCTTCCCTTGTTGGAATGGCGAGTGGTTGGAGAACCACTCAGGATGACACCAAAGGCACGACGACAACCCCGCGGTGATCACGTGACGTGTGCTCCCGCCAAGAGCCATGCTCCCGCCAAGGAAGGGAGAATGGGAGGCCTTGGGAGAATTGTGCTCCCACTGCTCCCATGAGAACATGCTTCCGAGGGAGAATAGGGAGCATCAGGACAGAACACGATGGGTATAAGAATGTGTTGGATTTCATTATTACACTCGTTGTGGTCAACTCATTGTACTGTACTCTCTTACAAGTTCTTTACTTAACAAGATTGGTACTTTGTTATTCTATCTTACCATAGAATTGATTGTCTTTACTATCGGTTAAACATCCATAACTCTTTTCCACCTGAATTACTCGGCAATCACACGGCTTACCACGAACCCGCTCGACTCGCCTAACCCGGATCGAGTCCTAGCTAAGTAT
>NW_007360137.1:0-10043 GCF_000359705.1 Exserohilum turcica Et28A | reverse complement strand
AGATTACTATACTACCTCTACTATAGCCTTTAGCACCTAATTACTACTACTAGGCTGAGCTATAACACTAAGTTTTAGCTAAGATAGCTATCTTATAGCTATTCTAGTAGCCTTATATAGCTCTACTAGGCTACTAGCTAGGCTACTAGCTAGGTTACTAGCTTCTACTACTACTACTACTATACTACCTAGCTACTTACCTTACCTATTTAGCTACCTACTCAATTTTCTAACCACTGCTTGTATATAGCTTTACTTATAGAGGCTTTATAATAGAGCTTTGAAATAGGCCTTTAAGTGCTTACTTTAGCTACCTTAACTACTTAGCTATTATATAATATTTCTATTTTCTATACTACTTACCTTTTTACTTAAATTTACTACTAAACTTAAGTAGTAAAAGGCGTAATAATAATCAAAAGCTTTATTATAGTTAGCTAACGTAATTATTATACTACGCTAGCTATAGCTTTTTGAGTCAGTAGCTAAAAGCTTATTTTAGGCAAGTTTTTAAGCTATATAAAATACTAAAACTTAGGTAATATAGCTAGTTTTTAAGTATTACTTTTTTACTTTTGCAACTTCTATTTTAACTATATAACACTACTTACTTATTACTTATATACTAGCTATTTTTAAGTACTTAAGATTACTACTATATAGCTATATAAGCGTAAGTAATATATAATACTACTAATAATACAGCTAAGCGCGCTATATAGGGGGCCCTGGCTTTGAGGTGGGTGAGATAGCTATTGGTGGTGGGTTGTTTAACCATTGCCCCCTGTACATATATGTGCCTGGTTGTGTTTGCGGCCCTTGCACTTCTTGGCAGCACTGGCGTGTTCGACGGCCTTACTCGGTGGTTTTCTCTTTGCACAACTGCGCTACGTTGGATCACGCCCGCAACAAGACATTTCCACCCAGCCCAACAGTCTGCCAAGTCGAGCACACGGGAATATAAGATAAAAGGATACTCTAAAATATGGCCATGACCTCATCGAAATGGTAATCGAGGACAGCGATCATCTGGGACAAACTTTACAATATCCAGACGGCAATTGTGTCGCTTTAGCGGCTTCTAGAACACGGATTCATACTTACAGTAGGCGCGCTGACCGGGCGCAAGTAGGTCGGGGCGTCGGACCGCCCGTTGGTGCACTGCAAGCCGTGGCTTTTACCCCTTCATCCAGTGGCAGCCCACCCCATAAGCAACTATTGTCCTACCATATATATTAACACGGCCTTATTCAGCCAACTCCGGACCTAATGTGGAACGGATCGAGCGCGTGCTCGCGGTGGTTTCATGGGCGACAGAGGCGTTCAGTCGACTTTCTCTCCCCACGACGCTACACAGGAACGCTGATTTCGGTGCGGGAAAAAAGGCCGCCTGGAAACCAGCAGTGCTTACGGGCAATTTATGTATCTGTCCTTGTGCGTATGAAACAGGCTTGGCTGGCAATTACTAGTTCTCCAGGTACCCCGACACCATGTATAAGAGGGACGCGGCCGGCAACTGTTTCGCAAGCACCAACCACACCCACATTCTTTTCGTTACATACATCTAGTTGCAACCATTCATGATGTTCACCCAGACACTCTTTTCTGCCCTGCTCCTGGCCTCGAGCGCTTTCGCAGTCCCCCAGTACCGTCATAATGCCGCCAGGGCCCAGGGGGCCGTGCCAAAGTGCCCTATTGTCTTCGATGGCCGCGTTCCTCTCAACCTGAGCGCTACCGACTTGGACTCTCAGACGACCAACACCATTTTCAACGCCCAGTTCGTCAAGGGAAACAACCTGACGTGGTCTCAAATCGTCAAGTTCCCGCAGGGCGCTTCCCGCTTCGACGGTGACAAGTTCAAGCCCATCGAAGTCACCCTCTCGGATGAATCCATCTTCCAGAAGCAGAAGGGCTTCCGTCGCGCGGAGCTCCAGTTTCTCAAGGATGCTGCCGATGGCGAGGGTGCCAAGGGCATCAAGACTCTGCACTGGAGTGTCATGCAGGACCCTGCCAGGCCCTTGAACTTCAGCCACGAGTACCTCAATGTGTGGCACGAGGCCGCTGATTTCAGCAGCAACCAGATCCAGTTCCAGACTGGAACTCTCATCGGCAAGAACAACTCGAACCCCAAGACTTTCAAGATCCTCAACCGCAAGAACGAGCAGCTTTGGTCTGTTCCTGTCTGCATGGTCAGCTGGCAGAACTTTGCTGTTACCCTTGACTACACGAACAAGTAAGTCGTTATTCTGAACTGTAGCTTCCTATTGGCGAGCCTTGATGCTAACAAATGGCATAGCCAAGTTACCATCTTCTACAGCAAGGGCAAGGCGCCTCTCGCAAAGGTTGCTGGACCCATCGGCGCAGACCTTTCTGGCGGCGGCCAGCACCACATTGGCGGGCTCAAGAAGCCTACTGGCACCTCTGACGTTGCCAACGCCGGTTTCCAGGAGGCCAACCTCAACGAGGGCCAGATCTACGGTGGACTCTTCCTCGAGGACTCGACCGGTGGCTGCGTTTCTCTCTAGACAATTAGCCGATCAGGCGCAGGCTGGGCCCCGGGTTGGAGAATGAGGCAGGATTTGTCATCTGGTACATGGTGCTCATGCATGAGCCTACCTGCATGTTGGGGCGTCGGAATGAAACCAATGCGCTTTTTTCACTTCACATGCCTTGTACATAGTACATAGATGAGCTGGAATACTTTTTATTCTTCTTCGTGTCAATGAGCCATTGCTGGTGCAGTTTCATGGTAGCCGCCCACCGACCGGCCGTCCGTCGTATGTGACAGCCGAAAGTTTATTGACCCTGGATGACTGCCGGGATGGGCTTGGTCAGGCCGTGTGGTGACGTGGTAGGCTGTGTCAGTGTAGCGGGACTCCGGATCCTCAGCCGTGTGAACCAGATGCGCGGATTCTGCCCTGGCGTTGGCGTGCTCAATGCGCTGTAGAGTACATGGAGAGTGACAGCCAGGTGCATGTCTTGCGTCTGCGAATATCGGGCAAAGGCCGTCCGACTATGACGGGGGCGTAAGACGGTATCTACTTGCCTAGCTGGGACTAGCGCGGGCGGCCGGTGGAATCATGGCATCACTCATGTCGAGTCGAGCTAGTCCATCAGCATGACTCCGCCGCCAGCGTCCTCCATGTAGCCTCCTCTACCCCAAACGGCCAAAATAGCCACTGCGAATCGCCGTCTTGGAATCCGCCATGTCTGCCGCCAACGACGCAAGAAATCTCGCGCCGTCGATTGACGTGAAGAATCTCAGCTATGCGTTTCCCGATGGCTCGAGTGGGCTGAAGGAGGTTTTTCTCGATTTGCCTCCGGGCAGTAGGACGCTGCTCATCGGGGGTATGCAACACTAATTATTTTTTTTTCTCTCTCTCTCTCTCTGAAAGCGACAATGCTAACATGGAACAGCCAATGGCGCGGGTAAAACCACGCTGTTGCGACTCCTCTCTGGCAAACGCATGGCCCCTGCTGGTACCGTCCACATTTCTGGCATCGACCCTTTCAAGATGGGCCTGGAGGGCGTGACATATCTCGGCCTTGAATGGGTGCTCAACCCCATTGTCCGCACAGACATTGACGTGCCCACGCTGCTCTCCTCCGTTGGTGGCGATCACTATGCTGAACGGCGCGACGAGCTCGTGCGGATCCTGGATATCGACCTGAGTTGGCGCATGCACGCCGTGTCAGACGGAGAGAGGCGGCGCGTGCAGCTGGCCATGGGGCTGCTGAGGCCATGGACCATCCTGCTGCTGGACGAAATCACCGTCGACCTTGATCTGCTCTCGCGCAGCAACTTTCTCAACTTTTTGAAGAAAGAGACGCAGGAGCGCCCCTGCACTATCGTGTATGCAACGCACATTCTGGACAACCTGGCGACGTGGCCGACGCATCTGGTACACATGAGTCTGGGCAAAGTCAAGAAGTGGGGTAGCACAGAGGAAATGAATGTCAAGGTTGAAGCCGGCGGAAGGCAGTACACGGGCAACAGCGAGCTGGGCGAGCTGGTGCTGAAGTGGCTGCAGGAGGATCTTGACGAGCGAGGACCGAGGAATGGCAAGGGAGAAGGCATGAGCTATCAGAACTTGGAGGGCAAGGGTGGCTATGGTGCTGAGAAGAGGGTGGAGGAGTAGCTTGTGGACACGGACAGAAATGATATACGAGGGGCTTCAACAATGCCCTTTGGTAGAGCTTCAGTAGGCGTTTTGGGCGGAACTCAACGGCGATACCCCATTTCATACTTCAACATGGGTCGAACTAGCAGCATGATGGTTTTGGTAGATCTTGCAATGTATCCATTGCTGTTCAACATATGGTATGTATTACTGCTGACTCTCTCTCTTAAGTACTCGGTAGCTGGGCAGAGCAGCGTTGATATGCTCCTGGCTTCGTCCCAGCACAGCACACATTTAGTAAAGCGATGCCATGTACCACGCTAGCATCAACAGGGCAAAGCGCACCCCCCGCCATCCGCCCTAACGAGCATTTTCGGCTCTACGCCACATCCTCTTCCATCAACTATCTTCTTGGATGCCTGCATGCTGCGTCTCATCCGCGCATTCACTTCATGCACCATGGCCCCAGCGCCGCTTAAGCCTCTGGTCACCGTTGTAGGTGCGACCGGCACGGGCAAGTCCGATGTAACAGGATCGAAAAAAAAACAGGCCGAGTCATGCATGCTGATCACCTTTAGAACCACAGCTAGCAGTTGCGCTTGCGCAAAAGTTCAATGGAGAGATTATCAATGGCGATGCAATGCAGTTGTATCGCGGGCTGCCCATCATCACCAATAAGATCACGCGGGATGAGGCAAAGGGCGTGCCGCACCACCTGCTAGGCTGCATCGGCCTGGAGGAAGAGACGTGGACCGTGGGCAAGTTTGTCGGCGAAGTGCTGGGCATAGTATGGAGTAACGCCATCTAACCCGGAAGCAACTGACGCGGTCAGATTGAAGAGATCAGGAGTCGAGGCAAGTTGCCGATTCTCGTCGGGGGGACGCATTACTACACGCAGTCGCTGCTGTTCCAGGATGCCCTCGCCGAAGAGCCTGCATTGCATCTGGATGAAAACAGTGAGAAACTGCCCGTGTTGGAGGAGCCGACTGAGGCACTCCTGCAGAGACTCAAGGAGGTCGATCCCGTTATGGCAGACCGATGGCATCCGAATGAGCGCAGGAAGATACAGCGCTCGCTGGAGATCTACCTTCGGACAGGAAGGCCGGCGTCGCAGTTGTATAATGAGCAGCGGCTTAAACGCCAGACGTCTCCTTCGTCTGGAGATGGTTCAAAAGTTGCTGGTAGCTCCAGCCTTCGCTTTGAGACGCTGGTATTCTGGGTGCATGCGGATAAAGATATTTTGCATCGTCGTCTTGACGGACGTGTGGACAGGATGCTGGCGAAAGGTCTGTTGTCGGAGGTAGAAGAGTTGGCTGATTTCCGCCAGCAGTATGAGTCTAAAACCGGTACGAGTATAGATCAAACTCGCGGTATCTGGGTCTCTATAGGGTACAAAGAGTTCTTGGACTACCAGCATGCGCTGGGAGAGGGCGCAAGGCCAGCTGAGGAGCTGGAAAAACTCAAGAGGGCGGCCATCGAGAAAACGCAAGCTGCGACGCGCCAGTACGCCAACCGTCAGATTAAGTGGATTCGCATCAAGCTACTTAACGCGTTGCTGAGTGCAGGTCAAAAGGGCAATACTTTCTTAGTCGATGGGTCGGACATCTTCAAATGGGATACCGATATTGTGCAGCCCGCGACATCCATTACTGAGCGGTTCCTCGCGGGCGACTCCCTTCCGGAGCCTTCGTCGCTTTCGCAAGCCGCATCAGAGATGCTCACACCGAAACGAGAGTATGATCTGGGGCAACGACCGGATCTGTGGCAGAAGAAAGTGTGCGAGACATGCGGAACTGTTGCCGTTACTGAGAACGATTGGTCTTTGCATGTCAAGAGCCGTGCGCATCGACGCGCTGTGGGCGCAAAAAAGAAACAGGAGAATACACGAGATGTGACAAAGAAACGTCTCGAGTCTGCTCAGTCTGATATTGTCGATGTTCTCGAGAGCTATCTAGAAAGCTTCCCAGAGAAGACGTCAGAGTGAGGCCGGGCTGCAGTGGCGTGAACGTATTCGCCAACCTCCCCCCCTTGCATATTGAATACAAGGCCTACAATGAAAAAGTCTCCGAGCTAGACACAAGGACATTTCCACCTTACGAGGCTCGAACCAGCTTTCCACCAAGTCTTGGTGGGATTACCCGATTGGGACTTGAATAGCACCCTGGGCAAAAGAAAGCGGCTTAGCGCCTTTGACCGCCACCACATCTACACAACCTGCCCGCTTGAGAGCAGCCGTGTATAAGAGGCGATGCGGATTCGTTTGTTTCCAACCATCTTCAATTCTTGGTTTCAAGAGACACAAATATCCTTATCTTGCCATGTCGCCGTTGCTGTATTCCAAAGTGAGCAGTGAAAGCTCCAGAGAGGACTCGATCGAGCAACAAGAAAACGTTCGCAGACCAAGCCGATGGAGGAGGATAAAAGAGAAGGTGCACATTCTTAGGTGGCCCGTCACGTTTTTCTTGCTTATCACCATATTATTCTGCGAGTTTTCAATTCTTCGTCATCAGCCGAGTAAACCCCAGGTGGGATCAGATATAAACGGCATTATTCCAACCTGTAAGTCTAATGTCGTGTATCGGAGTTAGGCTGGGTGAATGAACCAGGGACATGTCACTAACATCCATGCAGTCTCGCTGGAGAAGAAAGTCTTCCACAACGACAAGAGATTTGCATCGGACCACCGCACCACAGAATCCATCAACGCGACCATGCGTGAATGGGATAACCTCATTCCCTGTAAGTTTCTCGCTGAACAAAGCAAACCCGCCGAGTCTAACACTGCTCGCGTCCAGTCGGTGGCGGCTTCCTCGAAGTCGCAGACTACACATCGTACGACCTCCCGCCGCCCATGCACTTCCCCAACATACCGGGCAAACAAGTCTTCTCGCTCGCCATCTTCCACCAGCTGCACTGCCTGATGCACCTCTCCGACTTCATGGACAAGCTTGTCGTGCAGATCCGTAACCGCGACTTCTCGCTCGACGACAATTTCCTGTGGCACAACGACCATTGCTTCAATTACATTCGCCATGCCATCATGTGCTTTGGCGATACCACGCTCGAGGGCCAGACCCTGACGCCCGGTCTGGAACATGTACCTGGCACAGATGGCACGGGCGCCACGCACATGTGTAGGAATTTCGACGAGATTAGGGAGTTTGCGGAGAAGAGGAGGTTGTCGGAGAAGAAGGAGCAGTTGTGAGGTTTTGAGTCGGTTTAAGAGGGGGTGCGGGGTGTGGAGTTGCTGTGTATGTTGTATACCATCGTATGAGTCTCGCTCAATGTTGGTATTTGATGGTTCCACGTATGTTGATGTTTCTTTTACGCTATGAACTGGGTAATTTTCTATCCTTGCGGTGACAGCTCACGAGATATCTATGTTACGCATATGGATAGTAACTATTGTATGATTGTGGAACCAAGGTAATTGCTGCTGAAATGTTTTCTCCATCAGAAAGCGTAATCGGGGAATCCGAGAAGACTGCCAATCTACTTAAGTTGATATGACTGAAGCTGTATTGTCGCTTCATGAACAAGAGCAACAAATGGTTTCTAATTAGTTTTCCGTGTACGCACGCTTCTTGACTGGGCTAATGCATATTTTGACGTTATCAATGGCAGCGGGCGTCTTAAGGCGTATAATGATGGAATGAACAAGTACACATTTAGTTTCAGCCAACTAGGCAGTAAATAACCAAGGCAATGTGATATGTCTTTGACAAACATAGCATACAGAGGAGATTTTGAAGACAGCACGTCTATCAACATCTTGCCCAAGAAGCCCAGGATGAATACAATCGTCACAGTTCTACTCAGGATATGACAAACTACCACCACAAAATCTCTATTCCTCGACAGGAGGCGTAAGCAACCCCCCCTCAACAACGAACGTGTCCGCACCCGTCTTCCCCCCCTGCTCGTCCAGAAAAAACCTCAGCACCAGCTCCGCCGCCGCCTCCGCATCGTCCTCGGCATCAATCGCGCGCAGCGCCGCCCCCAACACCTCGGGCTCCCAGTGCGGAAAAAAGAACTTGACCGTCTCGCCGTTGACAAACGCGTCAAACTCAAAGTGGCCCTGCAACGTGAGAACGCGGCCAGGCTCGTACACGCCTTGCACACTGCAATGCGGCGTGCTGCCCACGAGCATCCAGCCCGCTGGTAAGCCCCCCTCGGCCAACACTACGTGGTCGTGATGCACAAACTGAAGTCGCAGTACCGCGTCCTCGTCTCCCGCCCGCCCGCCGCCAAACCTCCTGCAAAATCCCTCGTCAAGTCGCACTGCCTGCACCCCGAGTTCCCAGCCTTTCGCATCCTGCTCTACGCGCACGCCGTACTCCGCCAGCAGCGCATGGCACACGATCTGGTGGCCAAAGCAGCTCCCGAAGATGGGTATGCGCGGGTGCGTCTGGTACGCCTCACGGATCCACGCCGCGAGCCGCGCGATCCACGGCTCGTTGTCGTATGCGGAGCTAGCGGACCCGGAAATCACAATCGCGTCGAAGCAGCAAAGGGAGGCTGGGTAGTGGTTTTGCACGACGTCGAAGTCGGTGGATGTGATGGTGATGTTGGGGTGGTGTTTTGAGGTGGAAGTGAGGCGGTGGGCGGCGCGTGATAGCAGCGCTTCGAAAATGCGGCCGTAGGTAGCGGCGCGGTGGGCGACGACGGCGGGAACGGGCGTGTCGGCGTTGAGCATGCAGATGCGGAGTGTAGCAATCGGTGGTGTTTCTGGCCGTATTGACGCCGCCGCCGACGACGCCATGATACCAGTCCAGTTACTTACCAAAAAAAAGAACAATCCACAAAAAATAAAAACAATAGCAAAACAGAAAAGTAAGTATTGGAATGCCCGATTCAAGATATTTGAGATTCCAACCAAGTACAGCTTACATTTTCTTACTGATCTTAAAAACACATCCCCCTTCCATGGGGAATAACGTGTTTTACAAGCGAGCGCCGCGTACAAGCGAGCGCCGCACCCCACTAAACCTGCGCACCTCTATAAGCCTATAGTTCTACTATAATATAGTTGTTTTACTATATATTAATATAATAGATTAAGCAGTACCTAAAGTATCTTTCTTGCACGTACGCAAGTTATGGCTAGTTTCTCTACACCTACTACAGCGCGCCAAAGCCTAGCGGCTAACACCTAATCGCTCTCCTCCTTAACGCTCTTTATAAGCAATCTGCTAATTAGCCTTACGCTAAGTAAGTAGATCCTCTCTAGCTCCCTTTGTTAGCACTCTATACTTCTATATCTACTTCCTTTTACGCTACTTACGCTTTATTACTACCTTATTAGCCCTTTTAAGGCTAGCGATCTAATCGCGCATTAGCTTAGCTAAGAGCATTATTCTCTCTACCCTCTTCTTAAGCTAGCTAATTACTATAATAATTAACGCTAGTAATAAGCTCTTATGCCGCTAGACCTAATTACGTATTAGCGTTAATTAGGCTTTAAGCTTGCGTACGTTACTTAAAGTATAAGCCTGCTAGACAGCCTCTATAAGAGTAGCTACTAGAGTAGGCGTACGTAGCTGTACGTTAAGCTTTAATAGAATAGTGTCTAGCTAGAAAGGAACAAGGCCTGCGCCTTAAAAGGCTAAGCAGATATTAGCTGCTATAAAGGATTAATTAAAGGCTTCCTTAAACGCTAGCAGAAACTCAAGCTTAGTAATATAGTTAATGTACACCACCAACTTCGAGTTTTCTAGAAACCGCTAGGAAAGCACGCTATCTAGGAGAACCGACCACGTCTTATATAGCCCTTCGGGCTGAAAAAGGACGTTAAACTAGAATAATAGGAGAACCGACCCATTTTGGGAAACCGCTAGAAAAGCACGCTATCTAGGAGAACCGACAGGGGGGATGGCGCAGTGGTGGAGCGCCTGGAAAATTTTCTGCTGTCTCACGTCAGCA
>NW_007360136.1:3515194-3517693 GCF_000359705.1 Exserohilum turcica Et28A | reverse complement strand
GAACATGACAAGAAGTTGGAACAGATTCTCATGCACAACATCCAACGATGGCTGGAGCAATACCCCGCAGTCTGCCTGCTGGCTAACAATTGAAAGACGGCTCCAAATATGGTTCATCATGGAGAGCTGAGCTGTAGTTAGCTGCAGTCCAGAGATTTCGCTCGTAGGCTCCTTTATGCTACGCGATAGTGCTAGCATCCGGAATATATAGCATAGAAACCGCTCGTGGATGACGTAGTATCTTCGCCGGGTTTGTTCGCGTTAAGGCAGCTCAAATGGATAAGGAAGGAAAGAAGGCGTCCAGCTCCGAAGCCAGCAACGCAGAACGCGCGGTGTCTATTTGAGCGTCATTTCGCATCGCTAAAACACAAATCTGCTGGCTTCTAGTATCTTCCAAATAACCCTCTCTGTCTGTGCTAGGCTCACACATTCAAAACCATTCCAAAGGCCTAGTACAAGATCTTCGGATATTCTCGCGGAGGGCAATGCTGCCGCTGCGACGATAATATAGATAGGCTTGTGAGCGAACCAAGTCGGCCATTCACAGCCTCGAAGCCACTCTGTATTCTCGTCGTGCTCTAGCTCTGTGTCTAGAGCTACCATGTTACTCTCGCCATCAAAGCGCTGTTCTTCTTCTTCCTCTTCATCCTCCATCCGCAATAGGTTTTCTTCTTCGCTCATAGAGTATGGTTGCTCAGGAATCGCTTGCTGACTAGCGCTGTTATCTTGGGTTACTACCCAGTGTTTGGGCGAGTATGTCGTCCAGCTCTGCAGATAACATTTATACCTAGATTGGTCTCGAAGGCATTCAGGAGCGCTGATGTTATGTTTTTCCTTCGCATGCTTTCTCATACAATCCCAGTTGATTGTCTTTCCCTCTGTACAGTGTGGACAACAAAATCTAGGTACGGGTGGAAGGAGATATGAGAGCGGCGCGGATCTATCCTGGCGAGGCACTAGATCTTGAAAGGACTGCGCAGCGGGTATGCCGTCAAACCGTGCTATCGTTGTACGCCGTAGTTTGAATGGAACATGGTGGAAGGTTTGGAGGTGGGCATTCAAGCGCGTGACAGGTACTGCGGCACAACAGCGGGT
Organism: Exserohilum turcica Et28A; assembly: GCF_000359705.1. Classification (NCBI taxonomy): domain Eukaryota; kingdom Fungi; phylum Ascomycota; class Dothideomycetes; order Pleosporales; family Pleosporaceae; genus Exserohilum; species Exserohilum turcicum. The sequence goes on along the minus strand of NW_007360136.1, from coordinate 3,516,598 downwards.
GCAGATGATTACTTTCTCGCTTAGGACGAACGTGATATAGTCTAGAGTACTTAGGTTATATGGCTACAAGATATAGAATGTGAATTTAGCAACTAATGGCTTTAATTTAGGCGATCAGCACTACGTACAAGGTGGTTAGCGATAGACGCTGGTGTTGACAGGATCCAATTTGTTGCCATCTCAACACTTGAAACAATTGCAACTATCAACGAAAAGCAAGAACACAAAGATGGCTCTACTATAAGTGATTATATTGTACTATGAGGTGTAGAATAGTTTAGGAGGCTTACGCTAGAACTAAAGCGCGGAAATTAAGGGGCCGATTCGCACTAAACTATAATGGGCGAGAATCGGGGTCTGATCCGCGTTGCATACGCGCGTTTTTGGATCAGGGTGCGTGATTACTTGATTAGGATGGATTGGGGATCCAATCCACGTAGCATCATATACTAGGCGGATCGCTGGCCAAAAACAAGGAATCTAACTAAGTTTAAAGAGGACGTGATTATTAAGCATATACTCGAGCTAGTTACGCGTAGATTTCCCCCTTAGCTCGCAGACGTGGCTAATATAGCCAATTCCTTGCGCGCTAAGCGTAATCTAGACTAGGTTAGCCAAAACTAGCCTAGTACATTCGTTAAACGTTGATCTAAGCTTATGACGCGTTTTAATCGCAAGTACAACTATAAGAGAGCCCTCTATGAGGATCCTAAGACTATCTAGGCCTAGTTTAACCTAGTAGCCTGCATAAAAGCCAAGTATGGTATTGTAGACGACGATACGTACAACTTTGACGAGACTGGCTTTATAATAGGCTAGATTGCCCCTGGAGCTATTGTTACAGCTTTAGAGAGACGTGGACGACCAAAGACTATCCAGCCTGGCAATAGAGAGTGGGCAACAGTCATCCAGGGCATCAATGCGACCGGGTGGACGATTCCGCCCTTTATTATACTCAAGGCGCGCCACCACCTCTCAAGCTGGTATAAGGACGGCGATATACCCTAGAACTGGGTTATTGGAGTCTCTAAGAACGGCTGGACGACTAATAAGCTTAGTCTTACGTGGCTAAAGCACTTTAATAAGCATACAAAGACAAAGAAGGTTGGTATCTACCGCCTACTTATTATTAACAGCCATGAGAGCCATAACTCGCTAGATTTCCAAAAGTACTGCAAAGATCAGGGTATTATCACTATTTGCATGCCTCCGCACTCGTCCCACCTCTTGCAGCCTCTTGATGTGGGCTGTTTTGCCCCTTTAAAGCAGGCCTATGTGTAACGGGCTGAACGCCCTTCGCCTCCCATACTCGTCTACGACCTCGTTTACTCCACCTGCCCGGCCCGATTGTTACCCTAGCAACCAGCATTGTATATAGATAGCTACGTAGCCGAGAGCTTAGCT
>NW_007360136.1:3513852-3515174 GCF_000359705.1 Exserohilum turcica Et28A | reverse complement strand
GTGTAACGGGCTGAACGCCCTTCGCCTCCCATACTCGTCTACGACCTCGTTTACTCCACCTGCCCGGCCCGATTGTTACCCTAGCAACCAGCATTGTATATAGATAGCTACGTAGCCGAGAGCTTAGCTCTCTATCGAATACAATCTTGTTACCTTGGCCTGTCCGATCGTGCTCCCGAGCTTAAGACTACCCTCCGGGGTCGAGCCCCTTACAATAATAGACAAAAGTAGTAAGAAAGTGACAATAATATAAGATTTTAACAGATACTTAATCAGTTTAGACTATGATAGTAAGTAGTATTCAAATGCTAATACAGAAACTTAGTGGTTCTAGCCTTTGGAAATACTCGAACTTCAGCTACTGAAACCTAGGTAATAATTTTTCTAGTGAATCGCGAAAGAGAAAGGGTATAACTTCTATCCTCAATCCTATCCTCAATCCCTGACAGGATTAAGGTCAAAATCGACCTTAATCCCAGATTTCTTGGCGACTTTGCAGACCTTAATCCTGCAGAAAAGGATTAACGTACCCCACGGGTTCGCGAGCCACACGGGTTCGCGAGCCACTTTTGCCAAGCCCTCACCAAAACTAGTACATTATGTCCTAAAACAGCCCAACTTTAGCTAATATAGTGCAATAAAATACAAAATGCTATTTAGAGACTACTTCTGCTACATTCTTACAAGTTCGCGCGTTATGCCTAGTCCTATTGCACTGTCTACACCGCCGTTGAGACGGTTCACCCACTTCAGCGCGCTTCTGCTTCTTTAACTTCTTCTTATCACTACGCACCCTAAAGTCCTAGAGAGTAGTTAAGCGCGCCCTATCTTTAACTGTCAAGGTCCCCTCCGCCTAAACCCGCTTTCTTTTATGCAATTTTCGTCGCGTTGCGGCCTTATTTGCTACTTTAAGCTTAGCGATCTCTTTTTGCGCCAACACTAGCTTGTGCGCGATAATCGCTGCCCCCTTTGAGACCTTTTTAAAGGCCTCTACAATAGACGTCGGCGAACTATTCGTATGCCTCTGAATCCTCTGCTTTACTAGCGTCGATTGCGACCCTAATTCTAGGGTATCGCTAGGCGTTTGCGACACCTAGGGCTGGTTGTTGATAGGTAGGGGTGATGGAGTGCGTAGCTTGATATTAATCGTTGATATAACCCGTTCTAGGTTAAATAGGACCAATCTAGCGCCTTAAAACCCTCCTTGGACATTGCTAGCTGTAAATGAGGCGTTAAAAGCCCGCTTAAAGCAAGATAGGAACTCTTGTTTGGTGATGTGGCTAATCTGGCTGCGTATGAGCGATTCGACTTGGCGCCCATAG
>NW_007360136.1:3509808-3511850 GCF_000359705.1 Exserohilum turcica Et28A | reverse complement strand
GCCGCCACGGCTTTGGCGCGCTGTAGTAGGTGCAGAGAGACTGGCCATAACTCGCGTACGTGCAAGAAAGATACTCTAGGTACTGCTTAATCTATTATGTTAATATGTAGTAAAACAACTATATTGTGGTGGAACTACAGGCTTATAGAGGTGCGCAGGTTTGGTGGGGTGCGGCGCTCGCTTGCCTGCGGCGCTCGCTTGCCACATACGTTATAACTATAAGGTTTTCACTTACTTCCTGTTGTTATATACTGTGTTGAATAGTAGTAGCTTATAAAATAAGTATAGTACGTCTGACTCTATCATATTAAAGAAATGTCTTCTGAGTCTACTTGTATTATGTCTGGTTCTATTTATATAGGTATATGATATTTTGTATATTTCTCTTCTACTAAGCTATCTTTTACTTCTTGAAGTATTTATAATAACTAGGTACTTGTTAAATGTATAAAGATATTCAAGACCCTTTGTAACGGGCTGAACGCCCTTTGGATAGCTCCTCGATGGAATCTCGGGCCAAGCTGCGCGCGCACCATCTGAACTACGTTCAGACCGAGCAGCGCTTAGACAACGCGCTTAGATACTCTGGTATAACCTTTCTCTGATAAGTAAATAAACACCACGTAAGTAGAGTAGATAGCTCTTTATTAAATACAACCTCTTGTATACCTTGCGATTGCTCCCTAGAGCGCAGCCCCTTACATTTTATATTTAATCCTAATTAGATATAAGCCTTAGGTAGACTATCTTCTAACTAAGTTTTAGAGCGTGTTATTAGTGCGAGCTAGTAATATAGAGTTAGTGCTGCAATAGGTACAAAAGGCCTTCAGTGCAGCGAGAAGGTAGACTGTCGCAAGACAGTACACCTAGGGCAGAGCTTCGCAGGAAGTTTAGCTGTGAGAGACAGTAGGCGAATTAGTCGCCTAGGACCTGTCTAGGAAGTCCTATTGTGTCTTGGAAAGCCGAGCTGTAGGCACAACGTCGCGTAATAAACTACCTAAAGGCCACTTGGGCCTAGTATATAGTTAGCTAGAAGCGGACGTTGTAGTGAGAAGTCCTGTCGATCCTCTATCGGACGAGGTGCAGGCCGTGCGATTACTCTCAATAGGAGACGAGATCCCACGAGCGAGACGGCAAGACGTGAGTCTTCCTAGGGACGCGACACAACAGCGACAGAACGCTGTTTAGATTCTGGCTAGTAACAAGGACAGCTAAAGGTAAGCCCTACTAGTCCTCACCGACGAGGAGTAGGCCGCAGTCTAGGACTGCGCGAGCGGATCGAAGAGCGATCAGAAGCCCTGCATATTAGCAGGCAAAGAACGAGACGTCTAAAATGAATTAGGCAATGGAGATTAACGTTCCAAACTTGAATATAGAAGAGCTGGCGGCGTACGCTGCTGCTAAGAACCAGGCAGAAGTATCAGATGAAGAGATCCTGCGCGAAATTACACAAATGCTTAGAGAGGACGGATGGAAGAAGGCAGCAATTAGGCCAACGATTAAAGCGGTCGCTAAACAATCAGCTGTTGTGGGAGGAAAGGGCTCACTAAGGCAAGGAGGCTCGCCGAAGGCCAACCAGGATGCCATGGCCTAGATGATGGAGCTAATGAATTAGTTAACAGCCTAGAACCAGGTGCTAACGGAACGGCTCGTGGCACTCGAGCGTAACCAAGCTGAGGGGCGTTTAGAGTCGTCCTATAGAGCCTTCACGCCTCCCCTAGCAGCAGCCGCAATCGCTAAGCCAGCTGCGCGCAGGAACAAGTTCCCGCACCTAGAACTATTTAATAAAGATTAAACAAAGTACGTAGCGTTTAAATATAAGACTTAAGCTAAGCCCTAGCACAAGTACAAAAGAACTTCAAGCCTCGCTCAGATTAAGTACGTGGTTAGTAGGTGTACGGGCAAGGCAGCGGATGTACTTCTACCCTAGGCAATACAGAACTAGAGTAAACGCCACAGGATATTGACAGTAAGACACACCAACTTCGAGTTTTCTGGAAACCGCTAGGAAAGCACGCTATCTAGGAGAACCGACCACGAGG
>NW_007360136.1:3496583-3502709 GCF_000359705.1 Exserohilum turcica Et28A | reverse complement strand
CTACCTACCAACCAATAGGCTACGAGCCTCACCTTCATCTAGTTAAAACCCCTCCTAAATATTGTAGCTAGAAACAACCTACTTAGATACTTGTAGGCCTAAGAACCCTACACGTCTTATATAGCCCTTCGGGCTGAAAAAGGACGTTAAACTAGAATAATAATAATAATAATAATATAGTATGAGTTTATTAAAGAATTTTCATCAATTTATACGCATAGAATGTTACAAAGTACATCAATTATAGCTTATTATAGCTTAAAATAAACTAAGTAACTAGCTTTTCTATTTTAATTATACTTATAATAAGCTTTTTACGCTTATTTTTAGTGCGTACATCTAATGAAAACACTAATAAAAGATGTCTAAATTAATACACAAAAGGCCGCGGCATAAGTAAAGTATACAGAGAGTGTGACAGGCTGCCCTGTTAATAATGCATCTTCCTTACTTACTTACATGTGCGTGCGTTTTCCTTTATCTTGCACAGCACCTGTAGTAGTACCTGTGAGAATGCTCGTCTGCCTGGAGTCTACTAGGATTAGAGGTAAAGTAGAGCTTAAGGCGCGTAAAGTTAACAGTCTAAACATAGATACTCAAATTCGAAGGAGAAATTCTGTCTAATATTTAGGAACTAATTATTCCAAGTTAGAGGTTTACTGAAAGTGATAGTGGCGTCCTCTAACTTAGTCGCTAGGTTGATACGTGGAAGACTAGGCCAGAAGTTTGGAAAGTACTCATCGCCCACCACATTCGTATCATGGCCTTGTTCAACGTCACCATCCCCTTGATCCATATCCATGGTTCCGAGTGAAGCGCGCTTAGTTACCTGGTTCGGTACTGTGGCCGCCCAATAGTCTGTCCCCGGAAGTTCTCCGTAGGTGTTGTTGCCAATGGGCAAAGGTGGCTGGGCTAGTAGCGTATCAACGCCCACGAGCTTGTACAAGTCAGTGCTGAATGGCAAACCAACTGGGAGGGTTGGCTTGAAAGTGGCTTGAAACCATGGCTTTTCCGCTGGTTTGGATTCGAAGGGGTCACCAGTGGTATCGTGTGGGTAGATTTTGACTGATGTTTCGCCGTTTTTTCCTTCAACCCAGTCAAATCTAGCTAAGTGCTTGGGAATATTCCAATCTGTCAGTGTATCAGTAGTGACTAGCTTGAATCGGGACATGTATTCATAAACAAGTGAATGGGATATGTAATCAACGTACTTGTTCTCCCGTTCCAACACGTATACTTTTGGCTGACGTAGATCCTACTAACTCTGACATTCTTCCTCTCCTCTGTCTTTCCATTCGGGTCCGTGTAGTTATATTTGAAGAACCCCGGAACGATCAGGAGCTCGTCATATGGACCAACAGGACTATCCGTGTATCGGATAATCTGTATCTGACCAAGTATGCCAATGTACTCTCCCTCTATCGCTGAATTATACCGCCGTTCAAGTGGCGGGAATGCCTTCGTTGGCAGATCGGTTGAAAGGGGAACAAAGGTGATAGAATAGACGGTCCCCTTCAACGTCCATGGCGCAGGTGCAAGCTCGATCGGGGCTGATGAATTGTTATCCCATTGGGCTGTGGACAGCACTGCAAGCTGCAACAGCAGATACACAATACCCCACCTCATCTTCGGAGCTGTTGTAAGAAAGATCAGGAGATCGCGAACAACTCATAAACAGATACAGGAATTGGAGAGCGCCAGGCTGAATTATAAATCATAAATTTCGTAAATACTTCCCAGGCGATTGGAGGAATCTTCAACACGGATAGACGCCATGGAAATGTTTTTCCTGAGCAGCCTTGGCAGACTCCTTTATTTATTCCGCGTGACTTGAATATGGATCAACGTGAACTTAGTAATCTGTGATCCTGACGATCGCTATTTAATCGTGTGGGGTAGGTGCTCCTTCGGAAACCTGATTGGATACTTTTAAACCGAGGATGGAGGCTATACGAACGTACATTGTCCTTACGTGCGTAGCTCTTTTTGCGATGCTGCCTTGGTATCTTGTCTTGAAAGCCGATTTTGTACACCTACTCTCCTCGGCCCCTACAACAAGGGGACATGGAAACGAATACTTCTAGACAGTGAATCAGCGTGATTGCCCCGTCGGCTCAATCTCATGTGTTGCTTGGAACAGAAGTTTTTGATGTGGGGCTGTAGTAGGAGATAAGTCTAAGCCTAGTTTGGAAAAAGAAGCCTTTTGATACCAGGGGCATCTGCCTTTAGCACCAATCGTAACTTAGCGCTTGTTTTCAATACGGGGTTTTGATTAATCCGAGTTTTAAGCAGTGAATGTGGTCTACACAATATCTTTTTCCCATCAGTAATCCTTAGTGTGCGCCACGAAAATTTGTTCTCTTCCATATAAGACCCAGTCACTCTTACCCCAAGAACTTTTACTGTTTCCCTATACATTACCTGTATTTAACATCGCCCAGCGCAGGAAAAACTGTGTCGTTTTGTTTCAAATATGTTACTTTCCAACTTAATTCTTCTTCCTTCAAGCCTTGCATCGCCGCTACTAGACCCGATATTAAACCCCATCATTGACAGTATCTGGACTTCACAAAGCGGTCTCACGAAGACACTCTTAGGAAGTCTTACAGGTACACTTGGCGTTGGACAGTCTTATGATTATGTCGTCGTTGGCGGTGGCACAGGCGGCAACACAGTCGCATATCGTTTAGCGCAAGCCGGCTTCACTGTCGCAATCATCGAGGCGGGGGAATCGTACGAACTAGGCAAGCCAATTGTCGGACCTGCACCCTTAGGTGACATTATCGGTGTGGGTTCAAATCCAGCTGACAGTATCCCAACCGTTGATTACGGTTTGAGGACAGTCCCGCAAGCTGGCGCGGGAGATCGTCAGATGCATTACGCGCAGGGCAAGTGCCTTGGTGGCTCTTCAGGCCTGAATTTCATGATCCATCATCGCCCAAACCGAGGGGCTTTGGATGCGTGGGCAGACGCTGTTGGGGATGAGAGCTACACGTTCGACCAGTTTCTCCCCTACTTCAAGAAAAGCTTTACTTTCACGCCACCGAATCAAGAGACACGTCTGGCTAATGCCACGACAGCCTACGTGGAGAATGACTTTGACACATTGCCAGATTCGCCAATCCAGGTCACATACGCTAACTGGACACCTGTCTGGTCGACGTGGGCAGCTAAGGGACTAGCGGCCCTTGGGATGAAATTGACGGACAAGTTCAATCAAGGTGTCCTAAATGGGTATCATTATGCGCAAACCACCATAGATCCGACCGCCCAGGTCCGGTCTAGCTCAGCCGAGTTCATCTACGCGGCAAGAGATGCGAAGATGGGTAATAAGCTCAAAGTATACTTGGGCTCGAGAGTTAACAAGGTACTTTTTAATGACAACAGAACTGCCACTGGCGTTGAAGTTGCCGGAGCAGGACTGCTGAAGTACACCATTTCTGCCAGGAAAGAGGTGATTCTTTCGGCTGGTGCTGTACACACCCCGCAGCTGCTCATGCTGTCTGGTATCGGCCCTGCAAAACATCTCGCTGAGCATGGGATAGACGTACTGGTGGACCGCCCTGGCGTAGGGCAGAACATGACCGATCATGCACTTTTTGGGCCTACGTACGAAGTGACCTTTGATACCCTGAACAGGGTCATTGGAGACCCTATTGCCCTTGCAAAAGCTGTGGCAGAATATGCGCTGACGCAAACCGGGCCATTAACAACGAATGTTGCTGAGTTCCTGGCATGGGAACGGATGCCCAGTAGCGCCAATCTCAGCCAGTCGACATGGGAACGGCTGCTTCAATTCCCGGATGATTGGCCCCATATTGAGTATTTCCCGGCAGCGGGTCATATTGGGGCGTTCAATATTCCATGGCTGGACCAGCCAAAAGATGGAAAGATGTATGCGTCCATTCTCGCCGCGTTAGCTGCCCCACTTTCTCGGGGCAATATCTCACTCGCCAGTGCTTCTCCTGCGGATAGCCCGTTAGTCAATCCAAACTGGCTAACCCACCCGGGCGATGTTGAGGTCGCCATTGCTCTGTACAAGCGCACGCGCGAGATTTTCAATACGGAGGCAATTCGAAGTATCCGCGCAAGTGATGCTGAGTTCTGGCCTGGCTTGGATGTGAAGACAGATGAGCAGATTTTGCGCAATATTCGCACGAGTGTGATGGCAGTCATGCACGCATCATGTACTGCGCGGATGGGACGCGTTGATGACCCAAACGCAGTGACAGATCATTTGGCAAGAGTAATTGGAGTGCATGGTTTGAGGGTTGTAGATGCTAGCTCCCTCGCGTTGCTACCTCCAGGGCATCCTCAAGCGTTGATTTACGCCCTAGCTGAGAAAATTGCGGATAATATAATCAAAGCACAGATGTAAATATTCTTCATTGGTCTATTATCAAAGATCACTCACTCTCATTCCTACTACATTATATAGAGAAACCGGATAATGTATATTCTTCACTTGAGCCTCACTCAGTCTACACGTTATGTCTCAATCCGAGTTCTCATTCTGTACGATTTTACCCAATTATCTAAGCAGCCCTTGCCACGATCTAACACCTTAGCTGAGACGTTGGCCGTTTAAATTGTCTTCTCAGGTAGTATCAGCATAGTATAAATAACGAAGCCTCCTTTAGTTAGATCTTCAGGAAATTAATGATATAGATCTGTTTGTCTTTGTACCAATGGCAATTACAAAACTATAGGTTTAGTTACTAGAAATAAATCGGAAACTTCCAAGTGAATAGGGACAGATACTATATAGAGGGGAGTGTAAGAGAAAAGATATAATGATAAAGATTATAGTTGTTGACTATGATAGGATAGAGCCCTTAATGATAGCTTCTTGATAGACTCTTAGTCATAGTATACACACGAAGTCTTACACTATAGCCTAGTATCTATACAAAACCTAAGCGGCGCTTGCATAGCGCACTTAGACAATGACTGCGACCTTTCTCTTATTAGCCGATTTATGTTAGTTAAGTAGACTCTTTCATTCTCTATAATATAGAAACTTTGATATACGCAGTATCTACTCTAGCAAGTGTAGCTTACTATACTTTAAATTCAAATGTGTATATGTGTATCACATAGAGTTAAGAGTATCGAACCAAAATACTTACTTTTTTAGTATATAAAATTAAGATGAGTGACATAAAGCATAGATATTTGACTGAATCACGCTATGTCAGGCCTATAGTCAAGTTAGTATTGTTTGTGCTCTGGTGCGCGCTACTATAGCTGAGGTCAATCACATAACCGCTCGGCATCTTTTATGCAGGAAACAGTTTTCCCTAGATCTACTCGCTCTTCTCCGCGGGAATGCGGGGGGGGGGGGGGGCTGCGACACCATTCGTAGATCTACTTCGTCCGCTGGTATGTACATTGCCTGCGTGCGCACTCTTCTACCGTGAGTTCGCAAGTGACATAGACAGCCCCTACCAGTCATATGCAGGTATTACTCGAATCCTGGTTGCATACCGTATGCCGCGTTAGGGAGACATTTTCCCACCTGAGTACGGAGTACTCTGTAGGTGAGCCAATCGCCTGTCACATTGGTTAATGTCACTAAACACCAACTTTGCAATTTTATAGTACCCCCTAAAAGAACTACCTTTTAGGGAGAAATTACTCTAAATTACGATATCAAAGTACTTCTATCTTTTATTTAGTTTGAACTATGTCTTTAAAGTAAAAATAGTTAACTTAAATACCTTTTAGTATAGTAACTTACTTTTATAAGTAAGCTATATATAACCTGATATACTTATAATCCTATTATAAGTAAACTTATATACTTGAAAAAGAACTAAAGATATAATAAATACACTTATTAAATTCTTAATTAGTAAAAGTGCTACTAAAACTGAATTTATAGTAAGTGTAAGGGGCTGCGCTCTAGGGAGCAATTGCGAGGTATACAAGAGGTTGTATTCGATAGAGAGCTATAGAGTCTACTTGCGTGGTGTTTATTTACTTGTCGGAGAAAGGTTGCACCGAGTGTCTGAGCGCGTCGTCTGGGCGCCGCTCAGGCCTCGCACAGATGCCGGGTTGCAGAGTAAGACCTGGCGTCTGCTGCTTGACCGAGATTCCATCGAGGAGCTATCTAAAGGGCGTTCA
>NW_007360136.1:3493777-3495440 GCF_000359705.1 Exserohilum turcica Et28A | reverse complement strand
CTTTGTCTTTCTAACATCTCTTTCTGTTATCAAAATGCTCTTTAGCACTAGGCGTCTAGTAAGCGATAGCTATCGCTTACCTAGACAAAGGCCGAAGCACCACAGACACACTTCAAGCACAAACTCGTATTTGTAAATAAATCTAGTTAGAACGGCCTCGGCCAAAGTCTTACATAGCCTCGAGCTCACTAGACTCTAATGGAACAATAATAACAATAATAATGGAAGTACTACGGACTTTAAGTAAATAACAGTATCTATTAAGTAAACTATACGTGTAAACTGAATACTTTTTAAAAATAATAGAATTATATTATCTATACTAAAAACCTAGTCATAAGTTAGAAACTAAAACTTCTATACACTAAAAATGAGTATCTATATAAAAATTAACTAATTCACTTTATATAATGATTTCACTTTAAAGACTATTATAGTAAGCTCAGCTTTAACATTATAAAATAAGTAGATAAAGAATATACTTTTTGAATAAAAAGACTAAGAAATAATGAAAATAATTTTCAATACTAACCACTAAATACTACTAAAGACTTACGTTAAATATATAGTTTAAAAACTGCTTTCTATAATTTATGGAGTAAATATAAGACTAGAGATAAGTACTTTTATAGTTAATAGAAAGGTGTAAGTAAAGAAGTATTCCTTTATGTAAGTATTCAATCTTAATAATACTTACTATTTAAACTGCAAGCTAACTTAAAATAGCTATTTACTTAAATTATTACGTTTTAAAAGCTAGTCTACTTTTTTTATATTTTTAAAGTAAGTAGGTAGGCCTACTTTATAAAGAAAAACTTTTAAAGTATAACTGATAAAAAATATAAAAGTAGTAAGATATATGAACAATAGTAAAGTAGTTACTAATTATATAAGCCCTCTAAAGGTACTATATTTAAAAAAGTTGGAATATACTAACTATTATAAGCTTTACTTTACTATAAATAGTAACTACTTAGTAAAACTATACTAGTATAAAAGTAAACTAGTTAAGATAATAGAAAAAAAACATTAAAGCGTAGAATATTAAGCCTACTTATAAATAAGCCTTTTTTAAAATATACTTAAAGTAAGAATTACTATTTCAAAAATTTTATTTAGTAGCTTAACTAATAATAGAAAAAGTATAAACATAAGAACTATAAATATGATAAAGCCTACCATAGTAGTATTACTTACTATAAGGATACTGTTCATTGAAACATTATTTTCTTTGATAAGATTTTTTTTATATAGTAGAACTGCCTACCATACGCACGTAAGCTTTTATATCTAGCAATATAATATAAAACTATATGATTATAAATGTAAACATATAAGTAAATAGCTGAGAAAAATAGGGTAAAAAATTACTTTTTATAAACTAAAGTATATAGTAGTAGTAAGTATAAGCTAGATAATATTATAAATATATATATAGCACTTCTACCTATACTGGCTGTAAGGGGCTGCGCTCTGGGGAGCAATCGCGAGGTATACAAGAGGTTGTATTCGATAGAGAGCTATAGAGTCTACTTGCGTGGTGTTTATTTACTTGTCGGAGAAAGGTTACACCGAGTGTCTAAGCGCGTCGTCTGGGCGCCGCTCAGGCCTCGCACAGATGCCGGGTTGCAGAGTAAGACCTGGCGTCTGCTGCTTGACCGAG
>NW_007360136.1:3488174-3491096 GCF_000359705.1 Exserohilum turcica Et28A | reverse complement strand
CGCGTAGCCGCTCGAATCGCACTCGAGCACTGTCTCCCGATCTGGGTCGAACGCCGCCAGCGTGGCTCTGTAACGAAGATCTCCTTTAGCTTCTCAAAGGCTGACTGCTCTTTAGATCCCCATCAGAAGGGGACGTCACCTATAAGCCTAGTGAGGGGTGCAGCTAGCTGCGCGAAGTTCTTAATAAACCTTTAGTAGAAGTTCGCGAACCCTAAGAACGATCTTACTCCCTTTACTGTCTTTGGTGCCTCCCACTCGCGGATTGCGGCTACCTTAGCTAGATCCATGCTTATCCCTTTACCTGCTTCGATAATGAACCTAAGGTACTTAGTTGTCTTAACTTCAAACTCGCACTTCTTGACGTCCACCTGTAGCCCTGCGGCTTGCAGCTTGCTAAGCACTTTTCGGACGTGCTCTCGGTGCTGGCGCAGATCGCCATTGGTGTAGATTAGTACGTCGTCCAGGTATGCTGAGCAGAAGTCATCTAGGTGTTCTCTCAAGGTCTAGTTAATGTATTGTTGAAAAGTACTTAGGGAGTTCGCCATGCTAAAGGGGGTAACTAGCCACTCAAACAGTCCGAATCTTGTTTAGAAGGCTGTCTTCCACTCATCGCCTGGTGCAACACAGATCTTGTGGAAGGCTACGATAACGTCTAACTTTGTAAACCATTTAGCCTTGCTTAAGCTGTTAAGTGTCTCTTGGATGAGGGGTAGCGGGTACCGGTCCTTCTTAGTAATTGCGTTCAGAGCTCGATAATCGATGCACAGTCAGAGCCCTCCTCCAGGTTTCTTGGCGAACAATACTAGCGCTGCAGCTGGCGAGCTGCTTACGCAGATGAATCCCTTCTCAAGAAGCGATGTGAGTTCCTTTCTAAGGACTAGGAGCTCTCCGCGCGACATGCTATAGAGGGGTCCCCACGGTGGCTGAGCATCCTTCGGCTCTAGCTTGATCTTGTGGTCCACCCCTGGCCCTCGGTGCGGTGGAAGCTTCTCTGCTTGCTTCGGGTTGAAGAGCTCATAGAACTCCTGGTACTGTGTTAGTAGCAGCGCTCGTACATCTACGGGCTTCTTCGGTTGTAGCGCCTTGTCGATGTCTACAATCGACGCGGCGAAGATCTGAACGCTATTTAGAGCGTTCTTATGTCTACGAACTAAGGCCGCAAACGCTGCGGCGTTGACTTAGCTAACTCCTCCTTGTAGGCGTCCTTTAGTTAACCTTACTCGAATGCCCTTTAAGTGGATAAAAATACTCTTCTTAGCAGGAGATACTGATACGTCCTAGTGGTCCATCCATCCCCTACCAAGGTACACGTCCTCACTAGAGGACAAGTCCATCACGTATGCATAAGCAGTCTCTTCGTACCCATGCATCTTGAATGAGAATTGGGCGACCTCGCTAATCTCTAACAGCTTGCCATTCACTCCCTCAATCATCCAAGAGGGGATCTAAAAGCGCTCTAGACGGTGGCGGTAAGCGAATCTCTTGCTAATTAGTGCATAGCATAGGCATCCGCAATCTATAAGCGCGACAGCGTTTGCTACGTTGTTCACAATAAGATCTACGGTGATTGGTGGGGGACGCATATGCTTCTGCTGAAACTGATTCCATTCGCTACGTGTCTGCCGATCCATCTTCAGAGGCTCTGGGCCGAGACTCTGGCCCAGAGCTACTCTTTTTCCGAGTCGCTATCGTCTGGGCATTCGATCTGTTTCTGGCGTCTCTGCCCTTCGCTTGGGGGAACGGCTCTCTTAACCTGAGTGGTGTTCGGACAGTTTCTAGCGATGTGGCCTAGTTCGCCGCAGCTATAGCAGTCTAGTGGGGACCGCCTTGGTCTATCCTTCGTTTCCCGTGCCTGATTGGCCTTCGAGGGCTCCCAGTCCATCGCTTCTGGACTAGCATCTCGCTGAGCGACCTTCGGGGGAGCTTGCGCATGACTGTAGGCCGCGTTCCTTCAATTCCTCCCGTGCAACTGGATCCGGTATAGGTCATTGGAAAGCTCGATTGCCTTGTCTATATATTCCTTCAGACTTCCGTTCTTTAGAGTATGAAGCATTAGCTTTTAGAGCTCTTCTCTAAGTCTCTTACTAAACATCTTACAAGCTACTGCTAGGCTAAACTGCTGTCAGGACTCTACGCGAAGCTGGTTGAACTCCGAGACATAGTCGCGTATTGGTCGTCGTCCTTGCTTTAAGTGCCGAAGCTTGTTTAGCGCACGCTGCTGCTGGTGCACGTCTTAGAAGTGAGTATCCATGTGCTCCCATAGGCCGGCCGTAGTTCGTTCCTTATTCTCAAGCACCCAGGGAAGAAGGACCTAGTTTGCTTTGCCCTTCGTTCGACTAAGCACGTATTAGACCTTTACGTCCTCCGTTAGGAACATAGCGTAGTCGTACTCTAGCTTCCCTTCGCACTCAAATTTCTAACCTAGGTAGTTATCACGTGTCCTATTAAAACGCTCTAGGTTGGGAAACTTATTCTTGCAGGCTGCTGGCTCGGCGACTGTTGTTAGCGGTGGTGGAGGAGTGTCGACTCTTGGGGATGACTCCGAACGTCCTTCGGCTTGGTTCCTCTCAAGTGCCTCTAGGCGACTAGCCATTGGGCTGAGCAGCTGCATCATCTGCTCCATTACTTGGGCCACGGCGTTCTGATTAGCTTTCGGTGAGCCCTCCTGCCTTGGTGAGCCCTTCCCCCCTACGACTGATGATCGCTTAACGACTGCTTCGATCGTTGGCCCAATCGCTGCTTCCTTCCATCCGTCCTCTCTCAGCATCTGCGTGATCTCACGCAGGATCTCTTCGTCTGGGACTCCTGCCTGGCTCTTAGTGGTGGCGTAAGCCGCTAGCTCTTCAACGTTCAAGTTAGGAGCGTTGGCCTCCATTGTCTAATTCGTCTTCAGACGTCTTCTTGTCTTTGCCTGCTGGTGTG
>NW_007360136.1:3469914-3472234 GCF_000359705.1 Exserohilum turcica Et28A | reverse complement strand
GCTCTAAAAGAATCCACCCCACTAGTTAGCCAGAACCAAAGCCAAAACCTTGGTGGACTAGTGAGCTAGATAACCTAAAGTCGGATCAAAACAGAGCTTTTCGAGCCCTAAAAAGAGAAGCTAGTAGAGAGGACAACAGCCAAATTAACTAGTAGAAAAAAGAGTATCTTATTGCAAAATATAGATATCTAAAAGCTATTAAAAAAGCTAAGCTCAACCACTAGGAAACCTTCCTACAAAAGGAGACGCGAAAAGAGATATTTAAAGCTATGGCCTACACAAAAGACAACCTATCTATAAGGATACCTGCTATTAAAGGCAAGGAGACCTTTAGAGAAAAATGCCAAGCCTTTAGAGAAGATCTCTTCCCCCCACCACTATCTACTCTAGCCCCACTACTAAATACCTACAAAGGAGATAGTAGATGGGAGTGGCCAGCTTTAACAAAAGAAGAGCTCGAATTCGCCTGCGTAAGCGTAAAAGCTACCTCGCCAGGACTAGATTTAATTAGCCAGGATATAGTCCAAAAAGTCTATTAGGCACAGCTAGAATTACTCTTTAAGATATATTGAGCTCTATTTAATTTTGGCTACCAACTAAAGTGCTAGAGAAAAGCTAAAGGAGTTATTCTAAAGAAACCTGGAAAGCTAGACTACTCTATCCCAAAGGCATATAGAGTTATCTCACTCTTAAGCTACCTAGGGAAAGTACTAGAAAGACTATTTGCAAGACGATTAGGAGCACTAGCAGAAACAACAGACTTACTCCACCCTACCCAGTTAGGCGGGAGATTAAAGAAATTAGCAATTAACGCCGCTCTTCTATTCTATAATAATATACAGCAGCAGAAAAAGAAGCATAGGACTACTATGACTATATTTCTAGACATAAAAGGAGCCTTTAATCACGTGGCTAAAAATAAGCTACTAGAAAATATGAAGGATCAAGGACTTCCCTGCTGCCTGCTATCCTAGACTAAATCCTTCCTAGAAAACAGACTACTAAAGCTATCCTTTAATGGCCAAGTAGAAGATCTATAGGAGGTAAACACTAGTACGCCCTAAGGCAGACCTGCTTCTCTAATCCTATTTTTAATCTACATAAAACTACTATTTTAGTTAATTACAACAAATAGAAATATCTACTCCTCTTCTTATATAGACGACCTATAGATATTAGTATCTACAACATCTATTAAGAAAAACGTTAAATTACTAGAAAAAGAGACCTAAAAACTCTTTAACCTAGCAGAGGAGCTAGCAATCAAATTCGACAGCTCAAAGACTAAACTAGTAAATTGGACTAGATTAAAAAAGGATCAAGATTCTCTCACACTACCCACCTAGGACAACTTTTAAGCAGAAATCTTTCATCAAAACTCGTCAATTTTCTATCAGATATAGGGGTAACACGTCGCGAGAAACCGATTTACGCCACCTCTAATGTGTGCAGCCCTCTCGTTGAGATGCTAGAGGGGGTATTGTCGGTATTCTTGCGACGTGTTCGAAATGCGAAAATCTTCGAGAACGCACAGACCGCCCCAATGACTAATAGGGAGACTACCAAACGAAACCAAAAACGATTAAAAACACCAAATAAAACAACAAAAATCAAAAATCCTATATCTAAACGCCGAGACAGCCTGATCCCGCTGTGGCACCATATCCAACCGCCAGGACAGTCTTTGCCTACTGTGGCACAAAATTCAAAAACGCTATAACAGTTTTCTGGTCTGTAATAGCAAAATAAGTCGAAACGCCAAGACAGTCTTCGCCTACTGTGGCACCAAATCCAAACGCTGATACAGAGACTGGTTACCTCTGTAGAAGCACCAAGTCGAAACGCCAAGACAGCTGCTACTCGCTGGGCACTAAGTTGAAACGAGAGAGTTACTTACTAAAACTTGAGATGAAGACTTATTAAAAATGAACGAGAGAGTTACTCATTAAAACTACCTAAGTTGAAACTTTTTCTTTTTATCCCTAAAAGAGCCCGCTAGAGGATTGCTTTGCTTTCTAACATCTCTTTCTGTTATCAAAATGCTCTTTAGCACTAGGCGTCTAGTAAGCGATAGCTATCGCTTACCTAGACAAAGGCCGAAGCACCACAGACACACTTCAAGCACAAACTCGTATTTGTAAATAAATCTAGTTAGAACGGCCTCTGGCCAAAGTCTTACATAGTCACTGACTGCAGATAGACTCTAATGGAATAATAATAATAATATAATAGGCTAGTTTTAGCCAACCTAGTCTAGATTACGCTTAGCGCGCAAGGAATTGGCTATATTAGCTACGTCTACGAGCTAAGGGGGAAATCC
>NW_007360136.1:3461868-3469025 GCF_000359705.1 Exserohilum turcica Et28A | reverse complement strand
CAATAGAGCTAGCAGAGAACTGTTTAGATATAAAAATCTATGCAGATAATTAAGCTGCTCTACTTAGGTTAAAGACTGCTTCTAATAATCCAGGCCAAGAATGGCAAATTAGATGTATAAAGGCAACAAAGAAACTAGAGGAGATAGGTATACGCCCTAGCCTCTACTGGGTACCAGGCCACCAAGATATCCCTAGGAACGAAAAAGCAGACGCCCTAGCTAAAGAAGCTACTAAGCTAGACCCTCCTTCTACTAGCAAAACTAGCCTAGCTATTACTAGCTCGCGAATTAAGCAGCTAGGAGAGAGAGAATGGCTAAGCTAACTTGAACAGTATAGGAAAAAAGCTACTAGCAAAAATCCACATACGTACGCAGCAAAATACAAGTAGAAGATAAGAAAGCAAATCGCTATTCCTAGCAATACTAGAAGAGAGATTTCTAGCGCTTTCTACTAACTTAAACTAGGGCACTATTACCTAAGGGACTACCTATATAAGAGAGGGAAAGTAGATTCTAATAGTTGCCCCTGCAACTATAGGTCTATACAAGACCTACCTTATATTCTATTTAGATGTAATCTATATAGAGAGGAAAGAAAAGGACTAAGAGAAGCCTGCGAAGGCGATCTATTACTACCTATCCTCTTTTAAACAAAAGAGGGTATAGAAGCAACTATTACCTTTATTTAAGAAACAAAGGCTAGAACACAAGCCTGGTACAAGGGAAACACAGAAAACGAGGAGTAATACCTGTAACAGGTAGCCATACACCTCCCCCACCCTATCTCACCCCTACCTACTAAATAATAGGCTACAAGCCTCACCTTTATCTAGTTAAAACCCCTCCTAAATATCGTAGCTAGAAATAACCTACTTAGATACTTGCAGGCCTAAAAACCCTACACGTCTTATATAGCCCTTCAGGCTGAAAAAGGACGTTAAACTAGAATAATAATAATAATAATAGAGCGCTTCCCCACTATGGAACCTGCAAGGTCTTACAATAAGTGTGATGACAAAGGGCAATTAGTTTAGTTGACTAAAGTGGGAAAACTTCGATAGCTAGATCAAATAAGGCAAGGAAATACATATGAGTAGATTAACGGCCACTTGTATCTCTTATATTATGATTTACTAGACTGCTTTGTACGAACAAGCATATCTGATACATGCATCTCTTCCGTTTTAGGTGTGTAGTATGGTATAAAACTGTTCCGAAACAATTACTACGCAATTTGAGCACTGCTTCCTATTCTCATCCGCCATTGTGGTGATATTCGACTTGGTAGAGTTAGATAGGCACATAACACTGATAGATACAGACTTACCGTTAATGACCTTGAAAAACGCAAAGAAGAGTCGACTTATGGAATTGTAATTGGTTTATACTTGGATTATTAGTATGGTCATGGCCAGCACAGTGTTACTTTTGTGCTTGGGACTTGGACTAGACATACCTCTTAAGAAGGGACTGGGGTCACTCATTTCTCCTGTTTCTTAGTAGCATCCAGCTTTTTTTCCATTTTCTCTCTCCACTGAGGTCCGTTCCTTTTCAGCATATAAATAGCTGCATTGCCGGTAACCCAACAAAACAGGGCAATCATAGTGCACATCCATCCCGTGCCGATGGCGTTGATCAACGGCTGAACAACCACTGTCGCAATAGTGGCCAAGACTTGTCGGACACAGTTGTTCAAGGCCACGCCAGCCGAAGCCCTCTTAGGTGTGAACTCCGTTAGCATAGTTGTGACAGCGCCGAAAACGAGCATAGCGCCAATACCGAAGAAAAAGTTCGCAATGCAAGAGACGATCCAATGGACACCATATTCAGTGACCCAGCCATACCAAATCATAGCGCCAGGATAGAGAGAGGCTGCAATCCACATATTCTCTTGCATGCGATCTTCGGGTAGATAAATTAGTTTGCCTTCAGCATCGTAGCGACTCGCTCGCTGCGCACCACGAGCCATAAGGTAGTCGATCCAACGTCCGCCGGTTTGCGAAGCAACGGCGTAACCCAGCATCGGAGCTATATAGAGCAAGCCGACGATGATCTCATCGAAATTGTACGGGGCCGAGCTATAATCTGACTGGATCGCGATGTTGATGATATAGAGTGCAGCAAAACTCAGGCCGCCAGAGAAAACCGTTACCAGCACAGGAGGGTGTTGGAGTAGGCCGAGAGTCTTGATTGGATCAATGAAGCGTGCCATGGGGCTCTTTTTCTCTGGTGTGCGTCTCGCAACAGTCTCGGGGAGCAGAAGTATGATAGAAAGCAACAGGACACCGCCAAAAATGCAAAGCGCCCAGAGCGTGCTTCGCCAACCGAGCGTTTGGGTCAAGATACCGCCAATGATAGGCGCAATACCTGGTCCGCAGAGGGGACCCAAGAAGAATATTCCCATCGCTTTGCCTCGCTTTCTGGGTTCCCAAAGATCAGAAACTGTTCCTGAGCCGACAGTTTGCACAGCACCCGCAGCGCCACCAGTGAGAATTCGGAAGAGAATAAGCATTTCGATGTTGACGCTGACAGCACTGATGGCCGAGAATATGACGAAAAGCAGGAACGAACTGATGTAGACTGTCCGCCGTCCTAGAGTTTCTGACCAAGAAGACCTGTTGAGAGCGTCAGTCTCGTATAGCTTATTGCGTTATGTTGGATGCAGCACGAACCACCACATAGGCGTGATCGCCATTATGAACAGGTAGAAGGCCAATGATAAGTTGATTACAGTTTGTGAGGTGTGCAAGTCGTCAGCAACTGGACGCAGAGCAGCTGCAAAAAATGTCAGTACTGTACGCTTTAAGGACTGAGATGCGCTGCTCGACCCACGATAAAAGATGGCAGAACCAGTGGAGCTAGTCGCAGCCGCCAATGCAACAATGATGGTCATCGCCCACTTCTTCCCCGCTGAGTATTTTGATGGCTCCTCAACCTCAGGGATAATCGATAAATTGGCCCAAAGTCCACGCCGCTGTGCTCTAGGCACAGGGATCGCTCCTGTTGCAGGTGCTTCTTCCTGCTCTACTTGAGCAGAGCCTTCCTTTTGTGGGAGGTCCTCGTCTCGATCCTTCTCATTGTGAGTATGGCTGGCTGTCGTCAGGCTTGTATTACTAGATTCTTCGTGCTCTGTAGTCAGAACGGTAGCAAGACCCTCTGTCGGAGGACCTGATGCTACGTTCGTGGTCTGCATTATCAAGATTTTCTGCTAGGTGTAATTAAAGATGAGATAGGCAGAGCGTGAAAGTAGCGTAGGAACTCTGTGAGAACAAAGCTGTTGTTAAATTTGGGATCACGGCAAACGACATGTGTATGGTCGGCCTGGTACCTTCGGACTTAGTACGGAGATACTCGGTCGTGGATGCGGGTTTCCAAAAGAGCGCAAACCCGAAACCCGATTGGAGGAGACAAGCGAGACTTGGAGATACTTACCTGGGAGATAGCGGTCGGAGTCCGACTCAGGGAGAGTTACCCTGGTACGCATAGAGGACCATCGAGTCATATGGGGATACGTACGGAGCTATTGTGAACTTCCGCAATGCCCGAGCAATCACCCAATCATGTAATCTCGTAGGAATCACCGAAGACAATCCGCCCCATAATAAATCTATACAATGACGTGTTCGCTTTGAAGGGGCCGATTCACACTAGTCATCCATCGCGTTATGACCAAGGGTTGGAGTTATATGTTTAGTACGAGCTTTGAGAAAGTTCCACTTGTTCGAGTGTGATATGCTTCCATTCAAGCCTGAACAAGGACGCGTTCTGTACAGAGCGCATCGTCCATCTCCCTCCTCTGGTTTTCGATTTGATTCATCCAGGAGTATTCTAATTACGATCATTTTATCTGTAGAGTATACCTCCATCAATACTGCATTGGCACTAAGCGACGTCTCGCATCTATTACAAGCTTCGTTTCTCCAACGCCTTCAGGCATTTCGTTTTCCAAAGTTGCCGGAAATCGGATTGAGTTTGACTACAGGGTGTAATTTTGCCTATATACTGCTATCGGCAATATGTTCCATCTCCATCTTGACATCATACTTTGTCTTCCCGGTCGATTTGGGACAGCCTGCTGTCCTGGAACTCTTCGCCGCATCAAAGTAACGAAAGTCCTCACGCTGCGATGGAATGTCATTCTGGCAAAATTCAGCTAGGAGCCGGAATCGTTACATAAACTTTGCATAACGTAGATCACGGGGAAGCGGGACATGAGTTCCCGACCTCCCTTGATACACTTCGTGTCCCTCGACAATGAACGCGACAACCCGCGATTTAGACGCGCCTCTCGAATCTCGGATACAGAATGCTGTTACTGATTTGCGCACTAGCGTGTTCTCCTCTATCCACGAGTGTGCGAATGCTTGGCAGGTGTCAAAGTCTCATACTGGATGTCTGGACGAACATCGTGGTCTACGAGCCACAAATCTCTACAAATACTTTTGATCATGGAGGAGAGTACTCTTGTTGCAGCTTTAGCTACATATCAAAATTAGTCACGTGTTAGCTTAGTTATTATTTTCCTATAGAAGCTTAAAATAGTTATAAGACTTTATTAGTAGAATTAACTTTAATTAGCTTTAAAAAGCCCTACTATTACTTATTGAGGAATTATTAAGATATTAAGAATCTCTATTTTAAGTTAGTAATACTAAGCATTTATTATATTATAAATGCTAAAATAGCTAAAACACTAGAGAAGCTAAAATGCTAAAAAGCTAGAAAAGCTAGAAAAGCTAGAGAAGCTATAACTACTATTATAAGATAACTATAAAAATAGTACTATATTTAAGCTCTATACAACCCTAAATAACGTAGCAAAATTCAAAAGTAGGTAAAGCTGCACCTCTTTTTAGCTCTATTACAGGCTATAGGAATGTTTATACAATAGCTCTCTCAATTTGAGATTGCTAGTTTCCCTCCGTCGCCCGCGTTAGCAGTTGAAATGGCCGAAGAAGTCCGCCGCTCTCGATACCGTCTTACAGCTACACCGGCCTTTCTACGACCCATTGGCAAACACTAGCTCTACCGCTTCTGTACCCAACACTCTAAGGTTAAGAGTATCTAGGCGTGATAATATCGTGTGCGTACAGCATAATACTTCGATTCTCCAGAGCATGAAGAAGTTTCTCGAAGCAGTAACCAAGCTATTCCTCCACTACCAATACTACCAAACGATGCTTTACGATATATAGAACGGCCTATAAACAAAGAAAGAAGGAATCTACTAACTACTCCACCCATACATAGAGTAGAGAATTTTCTCTTCTTATTTCTCGCCCTCTGCATGGACAGTATGGTTACGTCAAGAGAGTTTCACGAACCGATCAGGCTGCTAGAGTCGTTGTCTAGAATTGTAGCGCGGTTTTCCACAGTGAAAAGATCTATGGCTAATAGGAAATTGGCAGCGGAGTGCTCTGTCCGGACAATGTATAATTGTTTCTTAGAACCTGTGCCACATGGTTGGAGTTCCCGTGGTGACGGGCATTGTGCGTGTACTGTTTTGGAAGCCCCTCAATCATTGGCGCTTTGCGGACGGTATTGCGACACTTCCATTTGTAGGCGAACGCTATTGTTGGCATAGGATTCTACTCATATGTACTCACATGGCGACTTCTACTAGTGGAGTGGTATTTCCGATGTGCTAGAAGGATTGTTCCACGTAACTAGCAAATTTGATAATGCATTTAGATAGCAGAATGACATGGTGCTATGCGTGTTTCGCTAGTTCTTAGTATAATAAATCGAGATTATGAAGTTCCTGTGTGGTAGGAATGGTGACGCCTTCATTTCCCTTTACACGAAGTGTTTAGTTACATACGTATGCTGCACGTTATGCTAACAGAATTGCGTCTCTTCTAGGAACTAGAGTTAGATTCTTCAAAGTGTTTGACCTGCCCCTACAAATTCACCACTCTACCTCGTAAACTTTCTCAATCCCGCGTCTACTCAACCTCCTCTCTGTGTCTTACATGTACGTGCACGCTTATACGCGTATGCGTAACGTGTTTACTTTCCAAAACACAAAACCCCCTTCTGCCTACATTTCTCTGTCAGCAGTATGCTGATGAGTAGACAAATATCATTTTAGTACGTATCTTACCTAACGTGTTTGACCACCGAAATGGCTACTTCTTCTTGGCATTGCGAACATCACGTACAAACTAGAATAACTCAACAATAGTAAGGGATGCTAACTTAGCCAGACGGCAGAATCTTTCTTGATTCTCAATCCTATGCCTTAGGTTAATATAAGAGTGTACGACGCGTTACCACAAGTTTTAACGTTGTTGCGAAATCAACCGCTCCTTGGTCGAATGCGTGGTTTTAAGTTTCAATACTGAACACAGGCAAACTACCAAAGTCTTGCTGTAATCGAAAATCAGGCGACTTTACGGCATATTCTTCGTCTAGATACGTGAGGCTTTGCGTCCTAGCTCTGTAAGGTGGCAGATATGGCAGACGAACCACCAACGCATAGTGGGAAGATTGTAAGAGGAAGTTGCATTGAGTAGTTAGTACAGCCTGCAGCTAACTTGAAAGCAAATCGAGCAAAGGCCCACCAGAGAGCAGCGCAGGAAGACCCACAGGGTATTGACCCATGGCTTCAGCCCGTACGTGAGACCATTCAGAATTGTGGAGTACCTCTAGAAGTCTTTCGAGACGCTTTTCTCGCAGTGTTCACGTCTGGAAAATACATGAGGACTTTTGAGGAAGTAGGACTAGTCCCTATCAACGCGCAGAGAACCATTGATCTCCTCGGTGTGCGCCATCAGACCCTACCATAGCCCCACTAGCCAGAAGCTCCTCCTAATACGTAAAAGTTTGGATTACAATTAATCAAATAGTAGCGCGCTTCGCAAGACCAACAGGTGCTGAGCAAAAGAGTTTTCACTGCTTATTACTTGCGTGAAATCAACGCAAAGAAGGAACGATTCTCGAGCAGCTCGTATTATTATTATTATTATTATTATTCCATTAGAGTCTATCTGCAGTCAGTGACTATGTAAGACTTTGGCCAGAGGCCGTTCTAGGTACAATTTGTTTAAAGTGAGAGTGTTCTCTGTATAGTACTGCTATTGTGCTGCGGTTTAGTCGCTTCTAGCTGCGCTTAAAGCGGACTCCAGTTGCTGAAGAGCAGTTTAGTAAACAGGAAG
>NW_007360136.1:3445386-3460694 GCF_000359705.1 Exserohilum turcica Et28A | reverse complement strand
AGTTTTAGGTTAGTGTCTCTCTGTTCTTCGTCTATTTTTAGTTTATCTTGTTCTTGGCCTAGATGCCAGCCTCTAGTCCCTACTCTAGTTTTAGCAATGAAAGCTAAAGTCGCCTCTCTGCCTTTGCTAGTGTGGAGGAGTAGTTGGATTGTTAGGTAGTTCTCGCGAAGAGTTGCTTTTAGCGCTTGCCTTTCTGTGTTGTAGTGCCAGCAGTATAGGAGAAGGTGATCTGGTGTCTGTACTCTCCCACAATCGCAGAGGTTTGAGTTTCTCTTTTTCACTCTCTCTAGGTAGGCGTTAAAGTATCCGTGGCCTAGCTTGAGAGAGAAGAAGGCGCTAGAGATTTCCCTTGGTGTACCTCTTGGGATTTGGATTGCCTTAGGGTAAGCAAGGGGAAATCTAGCAGAGTAGGTATGCTTGTTTAAGCAGCTCGTATTACTGGCCTTGAAAAGCGATTAGTAGAGATCACGGAGCAAGTAGTACATGATAGGAAGCGGATTCAGACAGGCGGTACCAGAAAGCTTGGTCCAGGCGTGTTACAAGTAGTAAATTGTGCTTCTACTACACGTAAAACACCAAACAAGTCTTGTGATAAGGAACGTAACGAGAAGACCCAGCTAGATCAACGGGTCTGCGGGGCTTGTAGACCAAGTGGTCATAACCCCAGGACGTGTCCAAGAAAAAAACAGAATATGCATCCGAATCCAGTGCAAGTAATTGGCAGTGATGATAGTCTTTATCAATGAAGTTCGTAATGCCGGAAAAAGGTAGTAGTCTCAGTGATTAAACACGTCAGCTAACTACAACGAGTCATGCTGTTAAGTGATGTAGCATCAGAGGTGCACAAAATTGATGGGGTCCGTTACTCGCTTGTACGTGTCACTTGCTTACAAACTATGTTACTACGATTCTTTCTATACACAAACTCCAACGCCTCATTGCCAAAACTGCTAGGAAAAAACGCCCAAGACCTCACTTCAACGCGCGAGCTAACTAGGTTTCACTGATTTGTCACCGCAGGAGCTGAACCCCAAAGACGTTCTCTGATCTCCTTGTGATTCGCTCGGTCTTCTGCAGTAGATTTCAAGAAGCCCTACGATAGACTGTCAGCGTATGCCCGTAGCAGTATCTCTCAGCAAGACCAAAGAGGGAAGCAAAGCATCACTTACAATCTCCTTCCAAATCTGTATATACTTCTGCGCAACAATATCACTCACAGGCCCGCACGCCGCCAGAATCGGCGAATGCTCCAAAGTCTTCTTACAATCCAACACAAGCCCACCACAGCTCATGCGCAAGAAGTTGTCATCGAGGAAGTCCAACAAAGTGGAAGCCGGATTGTCCTTTTGCGGAGCATTCTTCACCTTTTCGAGCCAGTCTTCGAAGGGGATGATGTTCTCGATGTGCAGAGCTTCTGCGATGATCTTCGTCATGTCGGTCCAGGATTGGCCAACGGGATTTTCAATGTGGTAGATGGGGTAAGGGGAATTATCGGCGAGAACAAGATCTGAGAGGGCGCCAGCGATGTCGTTGACGGGGGTCCAGAAGAGGCCGCCGTCAAGGTCGGGGAGGGCGTTGAGGGTTTGCGAACTTTTGACTAGGAAGCCGAAGTGTTCCTGTGTTCGAGTTAGCAATTTACAATCCTCTATTGGCTCTCTGATATACTTACCATTGGGTTCCAGTACCCAGATGTCTTGGAGCCTGCGATCTGTCCAAGACGGACGGCCATGGTTCGGAAGTTTTCTGGATGCTTGTGAAGGGTCTCGTCTAGCATTCTTTCGCAGCCCCATTTGGCCTCACCATAACCATTGGTCAAGACTGCGTTGATGCCAACACGCTCTTCTGGTACAATCTGTTTCATGCCAGTTCCGGGCCTGTAATTCTCAAGCTCGTAATGCCCAACAACGCCGATGGAAGAAACCATCTGGAATCCAAACTTGAAGCCTGCTGGTCTTTTGGAGACGATGTCACAGCCAAAGTCAATTGCATTGCGGAAGACTTGGAATTGCGACTCGAAGCCAGAAAGTGGTCGCTTAGCAGACATTGGCCAGGCATTGTGGATGAGATGCGTGACGGAACTGGTCAAGCTCTCGTACTCTGCCTTTTCAAGGCCAAACATCGGCTTGCTAGTATCAGTCTGAAAGACACGGAGCTTGTGCTTAAGCTCTTCTGGGAAGCGGATTCCCTTCTCTTTCATGGCCTTGTGCTGGCGAGCGTACTTCTCATTTCTGTTCTCGCGGTTGAGGCAAACCACAGTCTTGACATGTTCGAGCTGGGCCAAATGATAGGTGAGATGACCTCCAAGACTGCCACTTGCACCTGTCACGAGGATGACCTTCTCATTCTGGGCTGGCATTTCACCATTGGGGTTGGGAACCGGAGCCTTGAAACCCGCTGTGTATTTCTCGACCAAATCGTCGACAGCTTTCTTGCGAGCTGGTAGAGCAGCAATCTGCGCTTCAGTAATCATGGAGACCTGGCGAGCTTCTGACTGTGCATCTCCGCTAGGCTTTGAAGGATCCTCCATTCCCTCGGTAGGTGGTGGAGGCAGATCATCACTGCCAGCAGTGTCTCCACACAGCATGATCCTGAGATCACGCACTGTTGGACATTCCAAGAACAGCGACTCGTGCTGGATGTCGAGCTCGAGTTCATCACGAAGTCGGCTGACGACAACGAGAGAGAGTAGCGAGTCAACACCACTGTCAGCGAAGTCAGTGTCATCAGTGAGGTCTTCCAATGCCACACCACTCTCCTCAGAGATGATTAACAAAGCACTCTGGAAGACATGAGAGTTCGCGCCAGTGGCAATCTTCTCGTGATCTGGTAAGGATGGTGCGCGGTCGGGAGTGGTGACGCCCGTGCCTGCATCAGATGATGCACTAGAACAGTTTCTTGTCACCTCAGCACCAGAGTCACTGCTGGTCTCCGAAACAGATTCATTGCTCTCAGCAGCTGGAGCTGCCGGCGCGCTGGCGGAATCACCAAGCAATCTCCTGAGGTCTTTGACAGCAGGGTATTCGTAGAAAAGAGAGTTGAAGTCGATGTCCAAGTCAAGCTCCTCTTTGAAACGAGCAGATATGGTGAGACCCATCAGACTGTCAATACCTGCATCGGCGAATACAGTATCATCGTCAAGGTCCGACTCGGAGATGCCGCTCTCCTCAGCAATGATTGCTAGAGCTGGAAGTGCTTTGGAGGGAGCAGCAGCCTTTGCTGCAGCAGGCTTAGCCTTCTCAGTAGGCTTGGCCTTAAGGCTAGCAGGCTCCGCTTTCTCAACAGGTGCAGCCTTTGCAGCGGCATTGGTACCTTTGGGCTGGACGCTGCGACTCTCGTTATTAAGAATCACCTTGAGCACACGGCGTGGCACATTCTGAATGGCGATTCCCCTGAAGCTTGCCACGATCTTGTCATCTTGATCGAAGATGGCGACATCTCCGTGCCACAGCTTGTCTTTGCCCTCGTGCATCTGGGTGTACGTGGTGAAGGTCTTGTCGAGGTTGATTGGTTCAAAGATCTGGAAGCTGCCCCAGCCGTGGTTCATGAAAACTTCCTTATCAAGGTCAACACTGTCGTTGCAGTTCATTGTGAAACCACATGACTGAGTCAGAGCGTCAATGACTGCGGGGTGAGTGTGGTAGCAACCATCTCTCTTGACAGTTCCGAAGCTGAGCTTGCTAGTCGCCTCAAGAGTATTGCTGTCCAGCACGACTTCGTCGATAGCACGATAATCATCGTGGAATCGAGCAAGAGGACGGATCGCTCTGTAGACCATTGGTCTGTTGAAACGCGCTACGGTCTCCTTGGAAATACCCTCACGAAGAGCCTGCATCTTTTTCTTGATGGCTGCCTTCTCTCCCTCAAGCTTGGTCAAGAGGCTGCGGTCCTGGAAGCGCACCACGCAGCGAGCATGTTCTTGGAGCTTCTGCTTGGAATTGAACGACATAAAACGAATGCTGGCCGCATTTTTGGCCCAGTCAACGTCAGCGTGAGCCTGGAGCAGCTGCTTGTTTCCTGCCGAGTTGAGGATCAAAGCCTTGGAGATGTCCATATTTCCGACGTCGACCAGTCTCTGCTCTTGCTTTGGTCGATACTTGTCGACAAGGTATGTACCGAGGGTAAGTGCGATATCGCAGTAAACGCTAGGTGTGCAAAGTGGAATGCCATCGACTTCATGCCCTTGTACGAGTGGACTGAGATCCTTGCGAGCAATATCAGCCTCGACCACGATTTGTGCCTTCTCGGCATCGCCAGTCTCTTCGACAATGTTGTGGATGGTAGTACTCTCAAGCTTGGAAGTCCTCTGTTCGAGAACTAGAGGAGCATCGCCCTTGCGCAGTGACCAGTCATTGATGTATTGGATCCAATACTCCTTCAAATCCCAGCAGTAGGCTGGAAGCTGAACTACCCTCTGGGCCGAGGAGAAGTCGCGGTGATACTCCGACCATCTGAGATCGGCTCCTGCCATATACAAGGACTTAAGTGCGGCAGTCAGAGTCTGGCAAGCTGTTCTGCCACGCTGCAGCGAAGGTAGATTCGCCACCTTTGGTAGGTTGGCCTTGACCATGCCACTGACAGCCGGATGTGGGCCGATCTCGAGGGTCATGGTGGAATCTGTAATGAAACCCTTGGACTGAGCTTGCTCGAGTGCTGTAATCATGTCCACTGGCTCGCGACAGTGGCGAGAGAAGTATTCGGCAACAAACACTTCGGCCTTTTCGACGACGCGGCCATCTAGTGGGCACAGAACAGGCACGCGTGGTGTGGAATACTTGACACCGCAAGCCAATCCAGCGAAGTCTTCCAAGATGGGGTCCACTTGCGAAGAATGGAAAGCATAAGGAACCCTGAGCAAGGTCGACTTGATACCGGCCTCATTAAGGATCTCGCTGAAGGTTGTGATGTCTTCATTTGGTCCTGCGAGCACGGTCTCAACTGGCGAGTTGATGCATGCGACCTCGAACTGGCGATCCTGAAGCGCGCCATAGACAGTCCTCACGTCACTTCTGACGACGAGCATGGAGTGAGTGCCGACTTGGCACTTTGCCTCCAGAAGCTGAGCACGCTTGCCGACAAGGTATACGGTGTCAGTGTCAGACAAGACACCTGCTACATTCAGAGCAGCGTACTCGCCGAGAGAGTGACCGACCACGGCAGCAGGGTGGATGCCGAAAGAAGACCAGAGTCTGGCCAATGCGATCTGCATACATGTTGTTGCAAGCTGGACTGGAGTTGGAGCGAACTTGCCAATGTCTAGCTCGTCGGATTGGATGACAGGAAGCATAGATGGGAATCCGAGACTACGACCGATCTTGTCGAGGCAGCGCATCTCAGTGCGAAAGACGGAGAAATTGTCGAAGAGCTCACGGGCCATACCTGGATATTGAGCGCCATTGCCTGTGAACGTGAACAAAACCCTTGGAGCGGTTTTGGGTCTGGTCATGCCTGCCTTGTCCTGAATGGCCTTTTCAATCTGCTGGCACAATTCTTCCGAGTTCTTGCCAGCAAGCATGACACGATGCTGGTGATGCATGCGTCGAGCTGTCGTGGTGTAGGACAATTGACTGAGAGAGAGGTCTGGGTTCTGCTTCAAGTGCTTATGTATCGACTTGAGGTTGCCTTGCAGAGACACACCGTTCTTGGCAGAGACTGCAATGACGTGGACGGTCCTTGGATCATTGTCTTCAAGTTTCTCGAAAACTGGACTATCCTCCAATAACAATGCCGAGTTGCCGCCTGCAGCGCTGAAGTTGTTAACAAATGTGCGCCTTGGCTGAGATCCGGTACGCTCCCATGGGATAGGCTTCAGAGCGATGTTAACGTTTCTCCTGTCAAGATCGGTCGGGAATTTGTGGTTGATCTTGGTTTTGATACCAACATGGGGTGGGATCGTATTCTTCTGCATCATGAGAAGGACCTTGATTAATGCCGATACACCAGACGCAGCTTCTCCATGACCGATGTTTGCTTTACCGCTTCCAAGATACAGAGGCTGCTCCTCGGAACGTGGCTTCTTGACTTCGTCAAGAGGTGGTGCAAAAGTCTGAAGCACGCTAGTCATCTCAGTGGCATCTCCGGCCTGAGTACCTGTGCCATGCATCTCAACGTAGCTAATGTCGTAAGGATCCACGGCGCCTTGGTTCAGAATCTTCTTGAAGATTGCACTTTGAGCACCGATGTGAGGACGAGTGATCGACTCGCTCTCTGCACTGTGGTTCGTGTAAGCGCCGAGGATAATAGCTTGAATAGGATCCCTATCGGCGATGGCATCATCTAGTCTCTTGATGATCACGGTACCAACACCTTCGCCTCTGCAGTATCCATCTGCACCGTCATCAAAGGTCTTGCAGTTTCCTGTGCGGGAGAGAAAGTGTCCTCTGTCGAGTCCAGCAGTCATGTCAGGATTTGTCAGTACATTAGTACCGCCTGCAATCGCCGTGTCAATATCGCCACGCCAAAGAGCATTACAAGCAATGTGGATGCCCGCTAAGCTTGAAGAGCATGCAGTATCGACCGCATAAGATGGGCCGCTGAACTTGAAATAGTAGTTGATACGACCCGGGATGAAAGCTCTATTGCCTCCGGGGATGAAGTAGGTGCCTATACGATCAGCATTAGTGGATGAACTCTCTCGGGGAATGCTTGTTTGAACTCACTGATCTGCTGGGCAGAGTTGGTCTCCATCCAGTCGTTGGAGGTGACACCATAGAAGACACCGACACGATCGCGCCGCGTGCTCGGTGTGGCGTCAGGTACGATACCTGCTTGCTCGATGGCCTCGTAAGCAGTCATCAAGGCGATACGCTGCGCAGGATCGACTTCTGCCGCTTCGCGCGGACTGCATTCATCGCATGAGGTCAGCAACGTCGCATTTTCGCTTGACTGTCCTCTTGGTTGATCTCACCTGATGTTGAAGAACTTGCAGTCGAATTCCTTGGGATTATCTAGCCAGCAACCGAAAGGCGTAGCACTAGTATTCTTTTTCTTGCCCGAAGGATCGACGTGGCTCTTGGCATCCCAGTGAAAGTCGGGAACTTCTCTATGAACATCGAGGCCTTGATATAGCAGGTTCCAGAACGCCTCGTTGTCCTTAGCGCCTGGGAATCTACCAGATGCACCGATGATAGCAAGCTTTGGCTGCTTTGGATTACCATTTGTCTGTTCTGGCACAGCTAGCTTGACTTGGGCTGGCTGAGAGGAAATCAATCTCTTAAGGCCGGTCTGCTTGAGAGCATTGTAGATCAGCTGCTCTGCTGTCGTGGCGATGGCATCGATCTTGAAAGACTCAGGGTCGGCGGCGTAGAGCCATTTTTGCACTTCATCGATGATGTTGGGCCAGCTGATTGGCTGCAGCAAGATCTGCGAGACCGCCTCCTTCAGCAAAGTCCCGAAGTTGTTGATGCCGAGGACGACTCCTGAAGTCGAAAGCACTGGAGTTTGACTAGCGCGCTCAGAGATCTTCTCATCCAGGTCTACTAAGATCTCTTCGACGTCATCCGGTGAGGAGAGATGAAGGCAGTGGTAAGGGCCATAAATTGGAATGCTCTTTGTTCGAATGCCTTTGAAATGCTTCGAATCTGCAAGTTGAGCCAAGGCATTCGGGGGTCCGCTGACCGTGATTCCACTAGGTGCCACTGCGGAAATGTAAGGTCTGTCGGTCAACGGTAGGTCGGTCTCCTGGAGGAACTTGTTGACAGCCTCAGTTGCACTATCGGTACCACCGACAAGCATAGACCAGCTGCGGTCGGTCTGAGCTCCCTGAGAAGGCTCAACACGTTGTGCAACATCAGTGACATGCATGCCGGTCTTGAAAGCAGTAACAACAGCTGCCACTCCAAGAGGAATCAGGTCAAGTGTGCTACGACTGCAGCTGACTGCCGCCGCAGCCAGAGTACCTGTACAAAGACCAAGGAAGCGAGAGTTGTCTGAACTTGGGTAATCAGACTCTTCCTGGCTGATGAAAACCCCCAGCTGATACATGCATGTCAATGCCATCTCTAGAGGAATGCATCGCTTGCCCGAAGTCGGCTCCATCAGGAGAAGGTCATCGATAGCTGTAAACCTTGGCAGATTATCGCGGATCTGAATAGGAAGATTGGAGATGTTGGTTCGAATGGCGTCGTATGACTTGAGAAGGAAGTCATCGAGCACTGGATTCGTCCTGTACTGGAGAAGCTCTTTCAAGCGTGATTGGACCTCATAAGTCTGATCACCAAAAAGGTAAAGTTTCTGTTGTCCAGACATGTTGACTGTATAGGCTTCTCTTTCTAATCCGGTCTTGTATTATTCTTGTTCGTGCTATACTAAAAGTATACACGATTCTTGTGTGGGTTGGTGTCTTCGTGTAGTCTGGGTCAAGCTAGGACGTTGGCGTTGAGAGTATGGGCTGGAAGAAGAAAGACGAATTGAAGTGATCTTGGCTATCTGAAAGCTCTTAATACCTCATAAAGTGCGTGAGAAAGTCAGGTATTTAAAGAGGCTGCTGAGATGAGCACATGTCCCCTGTCTCGGTCATAATGAGCGAAGCTGACCTTGTGGACTCTGCCGACGAGGTCTACCAACGGCTCAGATGGCGATGAGTGGATCCGGGAATCGGATGTATGGGGTGACGAGTGCCGGTCTCTCATGCTCTGCCTACACTGATTATTACCGGCACGAGCAGTGATTACCGACGACTGCAATTGCTCATACTATCAGCTTGCTCTTCGGGTCTTGACACGTGCGGCACACGCACAATGTACGCTAAAGGTGGGTGGATTAAGGACGCGGCTAATCATGAGTGTATTGGCAAACCTTGTCCGCTAGGGCATGAACATTCAATGTGGAGATTTGACCCACTGCCGTATGTGCTGCGGGACTGACCCTCGGGTTTGGGTTTGGACTTCGGGGAATCCTCCACAACCCGAGAACATTGCTGTAGACAACCACACCGTGTAAACTCATGCAATAAATGACCTAATCCCAGGGCACAGTTTGTAGGTATCTATCGCGCTCGTCAAGCAGGTATTCGTCCTCAAGATATTATGTCTAATTGCAGTTTTTCCCTATTCTTATCCTTTCCACAGTCTGTCGACACGATGGAATACCCTTTGACATTATATCAGAACTGTCGTATTTTGTTCCTCTTCGTCGTAATTCCAACGATCCTACTAATTATCGCATTCCTACGACACGATCGCAGAATCGATACAATTCCAGGTCCGAGACTCCACCCCGTCGTGGGTCTGGGCTTGAAACTGCCATCAAATGCAACGGCACTTTTCCGACAGTGGGCAGAGGACTATGGAGACATCTTCAAGGTCCGCATCGGCTGGTATAATTGGGTGGTGATCAATACTCCAGAGGCGGTTCGCGAGATACTTGAAAAGCAAGCTGTGAACACCTCCTCAAAAGCACCAAGCCCACTCGGACATGATGTTGTTACGGGAGGGATGCGAATGCCGACAATGCCTTACGGGCCGCAATGGCGAGCGCAACGATCAGTCGTGCGCCAGATAACTTCTGTGCCCATGACCTCCACATTTGTGCCAAGTCAAGAGTTCGAGACGAAGCAACTACTATTCGACCTCGCGACAAACAACGGCGACTCGCAGAGATTCTACTCTCATATGCGTCGCTTTGCTTTCAGTATTGTTATGACCAACACCTTCGGCACCCGCGTCAAGGATATCAATGACCCGGACGTACACAATGCAATGAGAAGTCAAGCAATCATGCGCAAGACACTCCCACCGTACTTTATCGTGGACGAGCTACCGCTGCTCCAGATCCTGCCTAAATGGCTCCAGCCTGGCCGCAGAGAAGCTGAAGAATGCGGCAAAGAAGTGCTCAAGATCAAAATGGATCTCTGGCGTCGACTCGAGCGTCAGCACGCTGCCGGAAAGGCACCAGAGTGCTACGGTCGCGAGATCATTGAGCACAGAGACACATGGTATGCAAAAGGCCTTACGGAAGAAGACTTGGCCTGGATTTGCGGTGGTCTCGTGGAAGCTGGATTTGAAACTTCCGCCGCTACACTCAACAGCCTAGTCCTCCACCTCGCCGCCAACCCCCGAGTTCAAACCGCAGCCCAAGAAGAGATTATGCGCGTAGTCGGTCCCTCACGCTGTCCGCGCTTCGAAGACCTCCGCCGCCTACCCTACGTCCGAGCCTGCGTGAAAGAAATGCTCCGCCTCAATCCC
The DNA here is from genome assembly GCF_000359705.1 of Exserohilum turcica Et28A. NCBI lineage: Eukaryota > Fungi > Ascomycota > Dothideomycetes > Pleosporales > Pleosporaceae > Exserohilum > Exserohilum turcicum. The sequence goes on along the minus strand of NW_007360136.1, from coordinate 3,450,513 downwards.
ATCCTCGCTCCGGGAGTCCGGCACTTCACTGACAACGACGTAACATACAAAAACCACATCATTCCCAAAGGTACCGTCCTCCTCGCCAATACCGCCTACCTCCACTTCGACCCCACCCGCTTCTCCAACCCTCACGACTTCATGCCTGAACGCTACCTGCACCACGACCTCTACAGCTCCGAATACGCCGCCATGTCCGACCCATACAAACGCGACCACTTTACTTTCAGCACTGGCCGACGCACCTGTCCTGGTGCTCGCGTGGCGGAGAATTCCCTCGGGATTGCTTTAGCGGGAATGCTCTGGGCGTTTGAGATTCGACCTCCGATTTCGGATGATGGGATCACCGAGGGGAAAATGGACCTGAGTGAAAAGGCTTATCCGAATCCGGGATTTACGACTCCGGGTCCGTTCAAGGCGCGGTTTGTGATTCGGGATGAAGAGAGGGAGAGGATTGTGACGGAGCAGTGGGAGGTGGCGATGAAGGAGGGGTATGAGTTGAGAGGTGTGCCAGTTGATGTGAATGGTGTTGTGCGGTATTAGGTATTTTCGCAGCCCAATCTATTTTGCACTACGTGGTATCATGCTGCTCTCCAATGTTACTAATAGACGAATAAAAATGCTCATCTTCGGGTTAAGGTTGACAACTAATTCCAATTTCCGGTGAGTTTCTCCGACAAAAGACCGATGCAGGAGCTAGTCAATGTGATAAAAACGCTTGATATCCCGAATCCCGGCTAGAGCACATCTATCATTCAAACACTGCTCAAGCACCAAGCAACTCGTCCATAAAGTCGTATATGTCGTTACAGGATTCTGTCGATATCTCTACGTAGCAATTGGCTAATAAGACGCTGAAGTCCTCCCTGTCGTTCTCTTGCAAATTACTATCCATTACATTGGCTTCTATCGTCAATTCATTGAATTTCAAGCTTTTGATACCTGCAGTTCTGTCGTGTTCACCACGTAGCTAGGCGCTCAAGGTTTTGTAAGGGCTGTCCACTGCTCCAATAAGCAGGATTCCTCGGGTTTGAGCCCGCGAAAGCATTCTGCAGCAAAGGCGTCAATGACCATGTTGACCCATTTCATCTCGCTAGAGACTATGTGGAGTTTCATGATAACCTGGAAATTCTAGCCGTCGATCTAGAACATGCCCATTGCTTTTTGGGAAGGTACGACAGCTTGTGCTAGGCTCGGCATGCTGGGCGTGCGCTTGTATGAACACAAAGTCTCGTTGCCCCACAATGGATCTGATCCTGTTGAAGGGTATCCTGTTGACAATGAACTCGCTGAGTCGATGCTTGATACTGACGATAGCCAAGGAACAGCAGCTAAGAGAGGCACGTGGCCGGGTACCGGGCTAGAAGGAACTGTGAGAACATAGCCTATTGTCTACCGGTACCAGATTAGGACTCTTAATAGGATTGACTTGTATAGAAGTGCTGGGTGTGGCGGTCTCACACATGGACAATACAGTAATTGTATGAGACATTCACAAGCATCTTGATTTACCCCTAGAACATGGTTGATGTGGACTTGATACCTTGACATTGTCGTACCTGTTGTACCATTGGCGCCCGTTGATGCGTGTTTAATATTAAGAGACTCCTAAATACAGAAAGGTCTTCTTTGTGGCAGACATGCGTTGATAGCGATGTTGCTGATTGTGGCTCGTTGCTCCCAGCCCTGTTGACGATGGCTGCGGCAAATCATTTGATTCAGCGTGGACTTATTGACGAGTTAATATTCGACATCTGCTTTAGACATACTCTACTTTTGGTAGTTGACAGCGACTATAAATGAAACGTAGGCGATTGCAATTCAGCTTAGGAGAGCCACGTCCGTCGCACGAGCTCCTCGGTTTCAATGGTCGTGGCACAGTTTCTGGCAGCGTTTGCAAGACAAAGCTGGGAGAGGTAACGGATAATTTCAAGAAGAGCAGGTAGGGCGATTAAAGCGTGAAGTGTATGCCACCTAATACAGAGAGGATTAGAAGCATTTCAGTACTCCAACCATTTATCGAGGCTTATGGAGAGCTATTTCTTCCTACAAAAGCTAATGTCAGCAAAATCCACTACACATGTAGTTTTCGGGCGGACGTGCAGCACTTAGAGCTCGGTGCAATTTGCAAGTGACTAGTCACAGTAAAGGAGAGGTTCCTGAGCAGTACAACAATAGCGAAGGTGCGATCGATCAAGGATGGGAACAGCCCAATAGATAATTAATGCTTTGTAAGTGCACACTCTTATAGAGCCTTATACTGCAGAAGTATATTCATCCACACCTAAGAGATACGCTCACTTGCTAAGCACTAGTGCATGTTTGCTGAAGCTTATCTCTGCTGAACACACGAGGCTTAAATTTGCTAAGTAATCTGCTTCTATAGCCGCTGGTTGCCTTGGATAATTGAACCCTGGGTCCTATATACATAGTATTTATATTTCACTACTGCCTTTTTAGTAGCACTTTATATTTCTTCTCTTTGTTATATTATATCTATTCATTTAGTCTAGAAATATAATCACTATTCAATAACTTTGGATTCATATACAAAACCTCTAAATAGAATCATCAAATCAGAAGCTTTTCCTATTACATTATCCCTACACCTAGAGTTAAAATAAGACTTAGAATTTCCCTTCTCGAAATAGATAGATGGAGGAGGGAATCTGCTAAGGTAGTCCTATAATTACTTGTTTTCTAGTTTAAGCTGATCTAAATAGCTCTTTAAGGTAAAATATAAGCTACATCCTGTTCTATAGTTATGAATCCAAATGAGGAAAAGGTGGAATGAAGATTTAGTACTAAAGAATCTTTTCCTACATCTCTATCATGTATAGGAGACAAGCTATAGCTTATTTATAAAATAAATAAGTAGATATATAAAGATATCTATAGATATTACATAATAATTATAAATAGCTTATAAATGTACTGCATCTTAGTTCGATTTCCATCAGTAAACATGTAACGGGTCGAGTCCTATTAGACTGCGCACGCAACTACAACGCGCCCACCGCGCCAAAAAGGCTGGCACAAGATATCAGAGCTGCTGATATCGTTGCGTAGTTGATACATAAGATAGCCACCGCTATCTGTACTGTAGCGGGCTACCTAGCCCGTTACAAAACACCTTACTTAGTCCTTATTATAACTATAGTACTATTATAGATACAGACTTCTAATATCTTTGAACTTATTTGATGTATAATTCCATTTAGTCTTCTTAACTCCATCCCTAATCTATTGTATTCATTCTTAGTAAAAAGATAAAATCTTATATCTATATCTTAGTAATAGACATGTAGAATGTTTGATAGAATGAACTAGTTACACTGTCATACCCTATCAAGAATGTATAATATATTTTCTTCCCTAAAGCGTTTAAGATGATACAAGTTCCTAAAGATTTTCAATATTTCAGCTTGTCTATGTACCTGTATTATGTCTTAGTAGCCCTTTGTTATTATTTTTCAAGCTCCTTTTACAATTTCCCTAATAACACTTTATATCCTACTTAAAGGCAAATAGAATCTTTTCTTTTATTAGCTTTAACTTTTTAAATATTATGCTAGGTATGTACGCTATAGCTTAATTGTTTAGGGTTAACGTAAATCTATAGTGTATATAAATGTTAGTCTGATTTGATATCTCTGTGTAGCGTTGTCCCCTAGCGTATAAATAAAGATAATCGCTCTAATGTTCCTTTTATAGCTATTGCTATATTTATATAGTAATTCTAGGTTCAAAATAAATTTTAGGGTATTTTAAAACTTGTTTTTCTATCTATTTTACGCTATATAGGGTGATAGGTAGTGATATTGTTTTATTGTTTAATTATTCTGTCGTTTTATTAATCTAGATTGTATTATCTTATCTTAAAGATTATATAGTATAGCCAAAGTATCACTAAGTAAGTTATTAAGAAAGGTAGTATAGTGAGTAGCAAAACGTTTCCCTTCACTAGCCCTAACCACCCTAAGAATACTAACTTCTACTATATTTTCAATGCTTGCTACTAATACTATAGCTTACTATTTCTTTATATAATAGCATAAAATATATATTTAGAACTCAATATTTAAATAAAGAGTATAGTATTCGATTGAAATTTTTATAGGCTTATAGTACTATTAAAAAATAGTAAAGTACATCAAGTAAAACATATTTATAGTTAAAAGCTTATACAAAATATTTAACTAGATTAATTCCACTATAAATAAACTTGATATTAAGTAATTTTCTATAATATTATACTACTAAAATAAAAAAAATGATTTCATATGTTATTTAATGATTACTAAGTATATAATTTTAAAACTCTACTAAAGCTTTAGTACTTACTTAGCTTAGTAAAGCTTCTTTTAACTTCATCAGCTACTAAATATCATACTGACTTTTTGGTACTTTAAAAAATTTACTATAAATATTTTGATTTAAAACTTAAATTACTTTAGAAAATATATTTATAATTAGTTTGAATTTCTCTATACTATTTAAAACTTTTTTTATAGTACCCTATAGTCAAATCCTATATAAATATATATTATCAAAAAACCTTTTGTAGTATAGTTAAGTGGTAGTAATATTTACTAAGAGAAAAATAAAATAAAATCTAATAATTATAATAGCTTTATAGTTGATAATATAAAGAACTATTAACTTGTATTAATAGAAGTATACATACTATATAGAAGATGTTATTTATAATAAACTTTTTCTTAATATCTTATATAATAGTTACTTGACTTAAATATATATTGAAGGCTTTTAAAAGATTTAATTGCTTTACTTATAACGTATTCCACCACCGAGAGTGCCACCCCACCGAGAGTGCCACTTTTTCTTGGCATCGCGAACTTCACGTACGAAAGACAATGCCTCAACAACAGAACGTGATATTTACTCAGCAAGAGGGTAGGCTTACTCTAGCAGTTCAGGCCTATCGTACAGGCCAGTTTAAGAGCATTCGACGCGCTGCAGCAGCCTATAACGTCCATCATCAGCAGATCTCTCGGCGGCTTCAAGGAATCACCTTTCGACCTACGACGCAGCCAAATTGCCTAGAAGCTAACTAAATCTGAAGAGCAAACTATCGTACGATACATTCTTGTACCTAGACTCGCG
>NW_007360136.1:3433577-3444590 GCF_000359705.1 Exserohilum turcica Et28A | reverse complement strand
TCTTGATCGTACGCCTTCATACTCCACACCATGAAGCTCACTAGAAACACCCTGGCAGTCTAAACTCCAAGCAAATTCGTACGAATTTGGGTCGCAGTCGAAGCTTGTGAGAGACTCGTTCGTAACGGTCCCAACTTCTGCACAAGAAGGCTTTTCAAAGCTTATTAAAGGGGCTGAGGAGATGCTACATGAGAATGTGCTTATGAAGGCCCGCGTACGAGAGCTTGAAGAGCAACTAGCAGAGGTAACAAAAGCGCCGAGGGCGTAAAAGAAAGCGGATTCAGACAGGCGGGACACTAGAATTTGGTGCAGGAGCATCGCAGGCAGCTGAAAGTGCTTCTACTAGTCGTATAATATCAAAGAAAGCGCGTGGTGGGGGTAGTCAAGAAAAGGCCCAGCCAGGTCAACGGCACTGTGGAATCTGTGGGAGAGTGGGCCATAACGCCCGTACGTGCCAAAAAGATGTAGAAGAAGATTCTATGTTAGATGCAAGTGAGTCGTACGAAGCATCTATAGCTAGTGTAGAGTAATTCAAGTTTTCATATGTGATGTTCGCGATGCCAAGAAAAAGTGGCACACTCGGTGGGGTGGCACTCTCGGTGGTGGAATACGTTAGTTACTATATATAGTTAGGTATATAAAATAATACATCAATATACATATACTAATCATACTACTTGAAATTTGATTTTAAAGTATCATATTATTATACTAGACTAGCTTATATAGTTACTAGATATCAACTTTATTAAGTACTTTTAAAAACTTATTACAATATATATACATATATATATATCCAATTTATAGTATTATAATAATAGTATTACTAGGAAATAGTAAAATAGTATTTATAAAGCTTATAAAAAGTAATTATAAAGTATATTAAATTACTATTTAATATTACTAGTTAAGTTTATACTATGATAGTTAACGTACTACACTAGTGAGGCGGCCAAACCAGTGAGCTGGCCACTTTTTCTTGGCACTGCGAACACAACAAAGAATACATTATGTCTTTATAATGTAACGCTATCTTATCGTACAAAGAAGGCAGAATTAACCTTACGCTTTAGGCCTTTACTACTAGCTAACTTAAGACCTTATAATGTATTGTAGTAGCCTATAGCGTATAATATTAGCAGCTCTCTAATTAGCTTTATAGAATTACTAATTAACTTAATACACGACCTAGAGTCTAGAAGCTTACTATAGTAAAGGAACAGACTATTGTATAATATATTGTTGACCTTAACGCGCGAGGATTTGCGCCTTAGCTATGTGAGGTGGTAGATATTGCTAATTAATTGCTAGCTACTTATAGTAGGGTACCTATTAGTAAAAACTAGGCTAAGCGCTTTATTGATTATATAGAGGAGCTTAAGATAGCTTTTAATTAGGCAAAGGACTATTAGAGAGCCCTTTAAGAAGACCTAAAAGTTATCAGCTTATAATTTAAGCTTATACAAGATACAATTAACTAGTTTAGAGTCTATCTAGATAATATCTACAACTTTAATAAGACTAGCTTCTAGATAGGCGTTATTAGCTTAATAAAGGTTATTACTAGTTTAGAACGTTGTATAAGACTAAATCTTATCTAGCTAAGGGACTAGAAGTAGGTAATAGTTATCTAAGGCATCTATGCTACTAGGTATACTATCCTACTATTTATTATCTATAAAAGACGTGTCTATATCTCTATATAGTATAAAAAGCAAGATATCCTATATAATTAGAAAATTTTAGTCCTAGAGAATAGCTAGACTAACAATTAGCTTAGTCTTAAGTAGTTAAAGCACTTTAACGCGCATACAAAGACGCGTTAGAAGTGGTTATATAAGCTGCTAATCTTAGATAGGCATAAAAGCTACCTTAATAAGGATTTCAAGGAATACTATCTTGTATATAAGATCTTTACGCTCTATATGCCCTCTTATTAATTGTATATCCTTTAGCTACTTAATATAGTGTGTTTTTTACTATTAAAATTAAAGTACTTTTAACGCGTATAAGATTTAGCACGCTAACGCGTCTACTATATTAACAAAGAAGGCTTCCTTCTAGCCTTTAAACACGCATTTTTTAACGTGTTTACGTATAATAACTATAAGAAGGCCTTTAAGGCTTTAGGACTTGCCCCTATAAACGCGTAGGTAGTTATAGATCACCTTAAGGTGCAGCTTTATACGCTATTACTAGCACCTCTCCTAGAAACGCCCTAGTAGTTAAGAACACTAAGTAACCTGCTTAAATTTAGATTGTAATTAAGGCTTATAAGAGAATCCTTTATATAATTACTAATAAGTGCTTAAGAAAGCTTCTTAAAGCTTATTAAAGAAGTAGAAGAGATGCTATATAAGAATGTTGTTATTAAAGCTTACGTATAAGAGCTTAAAGAGCAATAAGTAGAGGTTATAAAGCGCGAAGGTCGAAAGCGAAAGCAGATCTAGCATGGCGGGACACTAGAGTATAGTGCAGCAGCATTAACAGTAGCTAAGAGTGCTTCTAGTGGTCGTACGATAGCAAAGAGAGCGCGTGGTAGTGGTAGTTAAGAACTAGCCTAACTAGGTCAACGGCGCTGTGGCAACTATAGTAAGACTAGGCATAACGCTCGTACGTGCTAAAAAGATATAGTAGAAGATTCTAAATCTAATACAAGTGTCTTATATAAAGGATTAGTTTATTGTATTAAGTAATGTAATTATTTGTACATAGTGTTCGCAGTGCCAAGAAAAAGTGGCCGGCTCACTGGTTTGGCCGCCTCACTGGTGTAGTACGTTATATACTTAATTACTTATATAAATTTATTAAACCAAGTACTAGTATTAAAAAATTAATACTATCAACTAGTTTTAAAGAATATTTAGTTTTTATAAATACATAAGTCGTAAAGTAATAATAGTAGAGTTTTAATAAAAGTAAGGTTCTAGCCTAAGAAGGGGAACTTTTTGCCTAGTACTAGTTGAATCTTTGCTCTGTGTAACGGGCTGAACGCCCTTTGGATAGCTCCTCGATGGAATCTCGGTCAAGCAGCAGACGCCAGGTCTTACTCTGCAACCCGGCATCTGTGCGAGGCCTGAGCGGCGCCCAGACGACGCGCTCAGACACTCGGTGCAACCTTTCTCCGACAAGTAAATAAACACCACGCAAGTAGACTCTATAGCTCTCTATCGAATACAACCTCTTGTATACCTCGCGATTGCTCCCTAGAGCGCAGCCCCTTACACTCTGATAGAAAAACACTATAGTAAGGCGGCATAATCTCTATCTCTACTGCATTTTACTGCAAAACTTTTTTTACGATGTTTATTACGCTGTAAATAGAATATAGTGGAAACTAGAGAGGAGAAACAGGGAACAGAAATGGGCGCTGGTGGTCCAGGACCCCCCTGGATGCACATTGTCCGGCTACATTTGCGGCGTGCCGCCATGGCGCAGCAGCGGCTGAAGACAAGGTCGATCATTCGCAACCTTAGCCCAAACTCTCACATAGCATGTCTCAATCACGCGAATGCGGATGCTAATGATATAAGTCCTCACATGTGGGCCGTGAGAACTACAGGGACGTTGGCCGATTTCTGAAAGTGCTGCATCCAGATTATGCCAGCACAGGCGGACAGCGGGGTGAAATTCGACGCCTTGTCTTCTGTTAGTGTGTGCTTGTTGGAGTGCTGCGAGTGCTTGTTCAGCCTGTCGGAATGGGATGAGGTGCGCACGAAGGAACGCGAGAATCCGTGGTGGAATATGCCGCAGCTCCGTTCTAGCGCCAGGCAGCATGGTCTGTCAGGGCTGCATGCGTGTAATGGCAGAGAAGCCCGAGTTCCACCCCGTCAGTTCTACTGCTGTGGACTGATCGGAGGACGAGGAAAATTTCCGATTCGCTCCTGACGGTATGTGTGCAACCCGCCAGAGTACTTCGATACCCTGCCCTGTTGGTTGCGCTGTTCCAAGGCCCAGGTGGTAGGGCGCAGGTTGCACTTCCGCTCAGCCGGGTTTCCCCCCGGGTCTCCTTTACTTAGCTTATTTTGCTCAAACTCGGCACCTCCAGTCGGGTTTCAATCGGGATTGTCGAGCAAGCCTTTTCATCCACCCTTGTCGCCCTTGGAGGATGACCGAAGTATCAGGAGAATATCATAGCAATTACAGCGCATCAATGCCGAAAACGCAGGCCAAGCTGCGAACGAGAATATATGATGCGAATGTCATAGCCAAATAGATCCATATAATGTATGACATAGCCCAAGACTGTCGATTTGGTGCTGCAAAAGTTCGAGAAACAGCAAAAGTCACATTTTGAAAAAAAATACACTAGTTACCGTAAGCATGGGCTCAATCGAATCGCCTCCATCTACTGTACTGGATGTGGTCATCGTCGGTGCTGGCCCTGTCGGCCTGGCACTAGCACTAGATCTGGGAAAACGAGGCATCCACACAACAGTCTTCGAACGCAAGCCAGCCACATCCTCTCAAATCGAAGCCAAAGCAAGCGTCATCAATGAACGTACAATGGAGTATCTTCGTCGCCTTGGCTGCGCGCACGAAGTAGCCGACTCGGGATATCCTCACGACTTACCGGGAGATACGGTATTCTGCACTGCTCTGCACGACAAGTACATCGGAAGATTGGAAATGGCTTCCGCAAATGAGCGGGAGTTACCAGAGCAGAGCACTGAGATGCTTCAGCGGTGTCCTCAGTGTTGGTTTGATCCGATCCTGGCTCGTGCAGTCGTGAGGCAGAAAATGACAGATATGAGATATGGCATGGAGGCCTTTGGGTGCACTCAGGACGAAGAAGTTGTCACGTTAACTGTCAAGAACGTTGGCACAGGAGCTACTGAAGAAGTCAAGACCAAGTACCTGGTGGCTTGCGATGGCCCTGGAAGCACAATCCGCAAATCCTTGAATATTACCTTTCAAGGGAAGGATCTCGGACTCATGCTCAGCTCGATCATCGAGATCGATATCAACAGCAATCCACCATTCGGCAGAGCAGCCGAGCGGTACATGTTTGTTGGTCCTGAGGGCACATGGTCAAACTTTACAACCATAGACGGTGACAGACTCTGGCGCTTCGCTGTTGCAGGAGTGAAGGAGAGGATCGATCCCACCACATTCGACATCAAACCTTACGTGAAAAAGGCCCTCGGCCGCGACGATGTTGAGTTCGAAGTCAAACACGTCCTGCAGTGGCGTCGCAGCCAATTCCTTGCCGACAGGTACAATTCAGGACGAATCTTCCTTGCCGGAGACTCCGCCCACACCATGAGTCCCACAGGAGGGCACGGGTAAGCACACAGTATGCTTCTCTGGACCTTCTCACGACATACTGACACGTGTCGCAGAATGAACACAGGAATGGGGGATGCATCAGACCTTAGTTGGATCCTGCATGCACTGCTCAAGGGCTGGGGAGGCTCCAACCTTATTCAAGCCTACGAAGCAGAGCGTCGGCCCATTGCACTGCGAAATGGCCAGACCTCAACCAAGAATTTCGCTATCTGGCAGACGGGCAAGGAAAAGATATTGGAGGATACACCTGAGGGTGACGATCAGCGACGAATGACGGGCGAAAATATGGCGGGGAATATGCGCCAAGAATTCCAAAGTCTGGGCCTGGCCCTTGGCTACAGCTACGCCGATTCACCTATCGTAGTCGCAGATGGCTCTGCCGCTCCAAAAGACGACCCAGAAGAGTACATCCAGACCGCCCGACCAGGCCATCGTGCACCTCACCTGTGGTTGGAGCACAACCTTTCTATCATTGACTTGTTCGGCGATGGCTTTACCCTTCTGCAATTCGGAGATAAATCCGTGTCCTTTGAAGGGCTCAAAGAAGCTGCAGGTAAAATCGGGTTTCCCTTGCAAGTCAATTTCATCGAGTCGGAGAAAGCCGCTGAGCTGTATGAGCGGAAACTTGTGTTGGTTCGACCTGATGGAATGGTGGCTTGGAGGGGCGATAAGCTGCCAGAGGATGTTAAAGATCTTCTGGATCGCGTTCGTGGCGTTTCTTATTCTTAGTAGCTAGCAAGTAAAGGTCAATGTAGACTACCGGAATGTATGTGAGACCATCTTATGTATTGGACAGGCGATTTACATCCTGTTTGCTGTGCTGCAGCTCTCCGCTGCCGGTGACCTAATTGGGATCAAGCTCAGACAATATATTGGCTCTTTCGTACTACTCTATCAAAGAAGTAGCGCAGCACAAGATACATGATCGATAGCGCACCTTTTCGCTATCCTTCCTTTTTCCTTCTTTCATCCCATCCTTTGCAGAGTTCCATTCTTATCCACGAAGGTTCCTTTTCTGTTTACTTTTGCGAGGCTTTGGCATCATATGTCAATATCGTATTGATACACATGATTCCCATTCTGCAGAGGCTATCTTGGAGTTAGACTTTGAGGCGAAAGCGTTGCTGTTATGAACATCGAGGGCACACGTTTGCAGAAGTATGGTACATGGTATGCGCACTTTCGACTGAAATGGACACCACCTTCTCACGGGATACGCCGAGAACTATTCATCTGTGTCCTGAGTGCAAAGTAAGATACTGAATGGCTACTCAATTACGATATGCTATTCATTGCACCTCCAGTACCGGCAACACAAGTCAGTCGCGAGCACTGTAGTACAATTTAGCAGGTTTGCTATCCTCTGCCAATTCAGGCACGTTATCCCATGCTTTAGGAAGTCCGTCGTAGAATACCCAGCGAGTGGCATTCGCCACCACAAACTCGCCTCCATGACCAATATGTTCTGCCATATTGTCTGCCACCTCTTTTGGCATCTTGGTTCCTCCAGGCTCCATGGACCTCTCGATCGAATCTATCGCCATGTGTGCGATCTTGATAAAGTCGTGCTTGGCGATTGGCAAGTCACAGCAAAGTTCAGGGAAATGTTGCTGCAGACTAAAGAGTGCTCTTATCAATTTGACGGCATGACCTTCATCGCGATATACCACTGCGCGATGAAACAGCTCCGGCCAGCCATCTGTCGGGTTCTTGGGCGAGTAGGTAATTATTCGCTCGGGGTACAGGTCGGGACATCCGCATGCGGCGTACATCACGGCGTCTACCCTTCCCTTAGCTTCAAGGAGCCGCGCCTTCTCTTCCAGCGTTAGCCAGTCCTGGCCAATGATACCAGGATAGTAGCCCGCAAGTGTGACATTATGCAGGAGAACAAAGTCAATTTTCTCCCACTTGCCTGGACGCTGGGCGGCGCCCATTATGTATGCGCCAGTGTGCATCATCTCGCTCAGCTTGCGCTGGATGTCTTCCTCTGTCGGCTCGACTTTGAATTGACTGAGATGACGAGCAAACTGCTCGCCGTTCACTCGCTTCATGAGGCCATCCGCAATCTTGTTGAAGGGGTCGTCGTCTTTGACAGCATTCGCAATAGTAGGATCAGATTGCATTGATTTCGTAATTTGTAAAAGAGACTGCGATTCCGAGCTGACGTTTCTGGACAGGTAATCCTCTGTGGTGAGGAGGAATTCCTTGGGCCAATTCTCGTGCACGCAAGCTGCTGCGAGCGACTCTGCAACGAGACTTGGTTGTTGCCATTCCATTGCGCAACCAAGATGAATCATAGGATGAACGAGATCTGTATGCCATCAGCAGATATCGACAGAGGGTCTCATAGGGACATCCTGACCTGTGTATAGTCTGCAGAAAATGTCGTCTGCGCGGTCGTCGCCTTTCAGCACGTATTCCCTTACAACTGCTTCTGATCCCTTCTTCTTAATTTCTGCCTCGAAATATTTCAGAAAGTCAAGGTAATGGATATCCTTTCCGAGACACTGTTTAAAGACAGCCGCATCTTGCAAATCGAGATCGTCTGGAACGTCCTGATGATCGCGATCGATGGGCGCTTGATAAGGCTCGTTGTAATCCCACATGTCTTTGAGCTCCGTAGGTGATGCCCCGATCGAGAACATTGCAAGCAAGTGATGTGTGATGTGGTTATGGAATCCAGCATTCCTGCGGTACTTGATCAGACAAAGCACGGAAAGGAGGGAACTCGTTCAATGCCCACCATCGTGTGTGGTAGAGATTATGATTGATGGTCAGCAACTCAGATGCTAGCGAAGCACTATCTTCTGTGAGACCTTCAGCGTGCGTGTAGCCAGGGGTATCAGTGACCGAGAGCTTGATCTTGTCCGAAGGTGCTGTGAACATATTGGCAACCGTAGCTTCTATGTGAGGATGTTCATTAGTCGTGAAGTGAATCGATATTCTTGAATGCTATATTGAGTACTGTGACTTGATCGCAAGCGGCAAGAAATATAATAAGCGCTCGATAGTGCACCTCCGAGGCCGATGAAGGGACCGGAAAACGAGCGAAGACCGAAAACCCGATGCATGCCCGACTCGGCAAGCTAGAATGCTTGTGAGTGCGATGTCACCACTGTCTACAACATGCAAACATGCGACTCAGAAGGACTGCACTAGTGCGGTCAAACGGATGTGTGATGCCGTGGGAGTGCACATATCTGCCCGATGAATTGCGTAATGACAAGTGCGAACATGCATGCGTATATTGTAACCTCGTGTCATAGGCTAGGCCCGCGGGATGCACGTACTAATACTGTATCCCGGGATAAGTGTTGTGACAAGTGGATCTTGTTAGCCTTAGTAGCAGCAAGGGAAGAATTCTATCTTATTACTCCTAAAAAACTATTTTTCTTCTCTAAATATTCTAAGTTAACTACATCTTTATAAAACTTGGTTTTTTTTTAAATTATATGTTTTTAAAAAGAAAAGAAGAGATTGAAAGAAAATATAGGTGGCAAAAGTGGCGAAAAGGGGGCCCACTTTTCACAACATTTACCCCGGGATACAGTAGTAGGGACTGTTTGATCAGAGGGCAGGGTCGTCCTTGCTAGAAGGTTAGCCGAGGTCCTAGGTCTCGGCCCCAAGTGTTGTTGTTAGTCATGTGATCACGACGAAAAGTCTACTCCAATGCTCTCAAAGAAGAGATTTCCTCTCTTTACGGAGGTGACTGTCAAAAGTTCTTACTAACAGGGGTGCATTAATTACCGCCAAAAATAGGGCTAAAGCTATATAGATTAGTCCCGCCGCCCCTCTTTATACTTATTACTACCTTTAAGTTTAATAATTCATTAAATATAAAATAGAATACGCTTTATCTAAGCTTAAATTTAGTGTTGAAGTAGCTTATCTTAGTACTATTACTATACTTTTATTTCTTTTACTTAACTTTTTAGTGCGCCTCTTTATATTGTTTTTCTTTTAAGCTATAGCTAGGCTACTTTAATAGCGTTAAGATTAGGTAAATTGCTTGGCTATAAGAGCTACTCTACCTTAGTGTTTTAGTATATAATTCTTTTACTATAGTAGGTATATAAAAGTGCCTTATCTTCATAAATAAAAATATATAGTCTTTTTTTTAGCACTTCTTTATGAAGAGAATTAGCTTTAAAATAAGAACTTAAGTCTAGTAACGCTACTAATTAATGCTACTATAACTAATCTTATAAGCTAGCTTACTTATTTTTCTTACTTATTTCTATTATAGAACTCTACTGAGCTTATTATATAATCTTAGCCTTTTTATACTTATTATAAGCTCTTACGCATCCCTTATAAGAGGCTTTAGAGCCTTATTTAACTTCTTAATTTAGAGAGTACCGTCTCTTTTTCTTTATATAGTCTTAGGCCTTTAGATATAGTAAGGACCTTTATAGTTATATATAAAGTAGCCCTAAAATATAAATTTAGAGTAGCCTTTTAACTACTTTTAAATAACACTTTTCGTAAAGACTTTATTTAGGCGTTACTATATATAACAGCTACTATAATAGTTGTTAAAAATAATAGAAGTCTTATTTAACTAAATAACATTCTTTTGATCTTTAAGTGTTTAATCTTTATGGACAAGATACTGGTTAAGTTTTTTCTATTTTATCTTTATTTTTAACTTAGACTTCTTTATTAGCTTTGTTTTATTATAACTCGCTACTTAAAAAACTCTCTATAACTATAGTAGACAACAAAACGTTATAGCTATAAACACTAAGATCACTAGCAATATTAGTATAGCTCTTCTCTCCTTTATACTGATTACAGTATATATTTTTAAGAGTAGTATAATATATTTCTTCTTATATATAAGAGTAGCTTATACGTAAGGTATCTTTAAAGTACTCTAGAAAGATCTTGATTAGGCGTACGTTAGGCCTAAAGCCTCACTAGTAGGCTCTACTATAAATTAAGTTAATTATACGTAGTAATATGCTTATTATTCTTATAATTTCGCGTATAGATTTGCTACTAAAAGGTAACTTTAATATAATAATAAAAGAGTAAGTTAATATATCTATATTTAGAGCTATAGTAAATTAAAAATACTTAAAAAAATAAGTATATAAGCTATTGCTAGCTTTAAAAAATTAGTATAGGCGCTAAGAATAGTCGGGCTAATAGGCTAGCGGCTTAGCGTGGCGCTAGCAAGAGCTTTTGACAGTCACCTCCGTACTAGTAGGGAGGATAGATATTCGATATAGGCTAGCAGGGTGTTACACGGGGTGGATTGCTGATACTTCTCTAATCTCGTTCCGGGTTAGGGCGAGCGAGCCTTTACGGGATCAGCTCCGTGGGATTTTGCCGTATGTTCTTGGTGGAAAAGAGTTATAGGAGTTAACCAAAGGTTAATTAACAAATCCAATCTATATTACTATAGATTAACAAGTAACAATCTTGTTAAGTAAAGATACTAGTAAGACAGTACAATTTGAGTTGACCACAACGAGAGTAAATAATGAAATCCATCCATCCTTATATCCTCATTGCTTCCAGTCTTGCCATCCTGTCCATCCCATCTTGGCGGGATGGTTGGGATGGCACCGCCATCCCATCGTGTGCTGCCATCCCGGATGGGCAGCCTTGGCGGGATGGCACATCACGTGACCGAGCCCCGCGATGCCCTTCGTTTCCGGTTAGGATCCCAAGTGGTTCCTCAACCAACATACTGTCATCACCAGGGAGGAGATCCTT
>NW_007360136.1:3429660-3433557 GCF_000359705.1 Exserohilum turcica Et28A | reverse complement strand
AAGTGGTCCTCAACAACATACTGTCATCACCAGGGAGGAGATCCTTCCCGTTGTTACTTGTAACACAGGGGTGGTATATAACTCTTAGGGGTGGGTCTATAACACTATATATACAACTTAGTCCAGATCTTAATAAGTAGTTTTATGAATCATTACTAGTCTAACCTAGTCTAAGGTGAGTAAAAATAACCTAGGTTAAGTGAGACTTCAAGTGTGAAGCGGCCCGTGTTAAGAACTGTCCTTACTACCTACTAACCAAAACATACCCTTGTATAGCTTATCGCTATGTAACGGGCTGAACGCCCTTTGGATAGCTCCTCGATGGAATCTCGGTCAAGCAGCAGACGCCAGGTCTTACTCTGCAACCCGGCATCTGTGCGAGGCCTAAGCGGCGCCCAGACGACGCGCTCAGACACTCGGTGCAACCTTTCTCCAACAAGTAAATAAACACCACGCAAGTAGACTCTATAGCTCTCTATCGAATACAACCTCTTGTATACCTCGCAATTGCTCCCTAGAGCGCAGCCCCTTACATTTTGTATTTGATCCCAATTAGACATAAGCCTTAGGCAGACTATCTTCTAACTAAGTTTTAGAGCGTGTTGTTAGTGTGAGCTAGTAACACGGAGTTAGTGCTGCAATAGGTACGAAAGGCCTTCAGTGCAGCAAGAAGGTAGACCGTCGCAAGACAGTACACCTAGGGCAGAGCTTCGCAGGAAGTTCAGCCGTGAGAGACAGTAGGCGATTTAGTCGCCCAGGACCTGTCTAGGAAGTCCTACTGTGTCTTGGAAAGCCGAGCCGTAGGCGCAACGTCGCGTAATAAACTACCTAAAGGCCACTCGGGCCTAGTGTACAGTTAGCTAGAAGCAGACGTTGTAGTAAGAAGTCCTGTCGTTCCTCTATCAGACGAGGTGCAGGCCGTGCGATTACTCTCAATAGGAGACGAGATCCCACGAGCGAGACGGCAAGATGTGAGTCTTCCTAGGGACGCGACACAACAGCGACAGAACGCTGTTCAGATTCTGGCTAGTAACAAGGACAGCTAAAGGTAAGCCCTACTAGTCCTCACCGACGAGGAGTAGGCCGCAGTCTAGGACTGCGCGAGCGGATCGAAGAGCGATCAGAAGCCCTGCATATTAGCAGGCAAAGAACGAGACGTCTAAAATGAATTAGGCAATGGAGATTAACGTTCCAAACTTGAATATAGAAGAGCTGGCGGCGTACGCTGCTGCTAAGTACCAGGCAGAAGTATCAGATGAAGAGATCCTGCGCGAAATTACACAAATGCTTAGAGAGGACGGATGGAAGAAGGCAGCAATTAGGCCAACAATTAAAGCGGTCGCTAAACAATCAGCTGTTGTGGGAGGAAAGGGCTCACTAAGGCAAGGAGGCTCGCCGAAGGCCAACCAGGATGCCATGGCCTAGATGATGGAGCTAATGAATTAGTTAACAGCCTAGAACCAGGTGCTAACGGAACGGCTCGTGGCACTCGAGCGTAACCAAGCTGAGGGGCGTTTAGAGTCGTCCTATAGAGCCTTCACGCCTCCCCTAGCAGCAGCCGCAATCGCTGAGCCAGCTGCGCGCAGGAACAAGTTCCCGCACCTAGAACCATTTAATGGAGATCGAACGAAGTACGTAGCGTTTAAATACAAGACTTAAGCTAAGCTCTAGCACGAGTACAAAGGAACTTCAAGCCTCGCTCAGATCGAGTACGTGGTTAGTAGGTGTACGGGCAAGGCAGCGGATGTACT
This sequence comes from Exserohilum turcica Et28A, assembly GCF_000359705.1. NCBI lineage: Eukaryota > Fungi > Ascomycota > Dothideomycetes > Pleosporales > Pleosporaceae > Exserohilum > Exserohilum turcicum. The sequence continues at coordinate 3,431,806 of NW_007360136.1, read as the reverse complement.
TCTACCCTGGGCAATACAGAACCAGAGTAAACGCCACATTGAAGACCTCTGGAGCTTTATGGACTAGCAGTTTAACGACCCACACCAGAAGTCCAAAGCACTTAATCGCCTTTTAACTCTTAAACAAGGCAAGCTCTTAGTAAGAGACTATCACATGGAGTTTAACCGTCTTAAGATTCAGTCAGGCGAGCAGTTCGGCGAAGCAGCTAAGAAGAGTATGTTTTTAAAGGGCCTTCACACTAAGCTGCAGGAGGCTCTTGCTACAATTAATGAGAATCTATCGTACAAGCAGCTAGTCAATAAGGCAGTAAGAACGTCCAACAACCTCTACCGGGTAGGTCTCGTTAAACTGCGCGCAACGAGCTCTCGGGTGGTAGGTCGCCCTACTACGACAACCGCTCAACACGAAGCTAGTCTAGACGTTATGGACTGGGAGCCTTCGAAGGTTAATTAGGCGCGAGAAGCTAGAGGCAAGCCACAACAACCTCCGCCTAACTGCTATCGCTGCAGAGAGCTAGGTCATATCGCGAAATACTGTCAAAACGCCACCTAGGTCAAGAAGGCAAGGCCCGCGCCAAGCAACGTTGGACATAAGCCGCAGGAGGAAGTCGATCAGGTGCCGAGTAGCGACTCAGAAAAAGAGTAGCTCTGGGCCAGAGTCTTGGCCTAGAGCCTCTGAAGATAGATCGGCAGATACGTAGCGAATGGAATTAGTTTTAGCAGAAGCATATGCGTCCCCCACCAATCACCATAGATCTTATCGTGAACAACGTAGCAAACGCTGTCGCGCTTATAGACTGTGGATGCCTATGCTATGCACTAATTAGCAAGAGATTCGCTTACCGCCACTGTCTAGAGCGCTTTTAGATCCCCTCTTGGATGATTAAGGGAGTGAATGGCAAGCTGTTAGAGATTAGCGAGGTTGCCTAATTCTTGTTCAAGATGTATAGGTACGAAGAGACTGCTTATGCATACGTGATAGACTTGTCCTCTAGTGAGGACGTGTACTTTGGCAGGGGATGGATGGACCACTAGGACGTATCAGTATCTCCTGCTAAGAAGAGTATTTTTATCTACTCGAAGGGCATTTAAGTAAGGTTAACTAAAGGACGCCTACAAGGAGAAGTTAGCTAAGTTAACGCTATAGCGTTTACGGCCTTAGTTTGTAGGCATAAGAACGCTCTAAATAGCGTTTAGATCTTCGCCGCGTTAATTGCAGACATCGATAAGGCGCTACAACTGAAGAAGCCCGTAGATGTACGAGCGCTGCTACTAACACAGTACTAGGAGTTCTATGAGCTCTTCAACCCGAAGCAAGCAGAGAAGCTTCCACCGCACCAAGGGCCAGGGGTGGACCACAAGATCAAGCTAGAGCTAAAGGATGCTCAGCCACCGTGGGGACCCCTCTATAGCATGTCGCGCAGAGAGCTCCTAGTCCTTAGAAAGGAACTCACATCGCTTCTTAAGAAGGGATTTATCCGCGTAAGTAGCTCGCCAGCCGCAGCTCTAGTATTATTTGCCAAGAAACCTAGAGGAGGGCTCCAACTATGCATCGATTATCAAGCTCTAAACGCAATTACTAAGAAGGACTAGTACCCGCTACCTCTCATCCGAGAGACACTTAACGGCTTAAGCAAGGCCAAATGGTTCACAAAGTTAGACGTTATCGCAGCCTTCTACAAGATCTGTGTCGCACCAGGCGATAAGTGGAAGACAGCCTTCCAAACAAGATTCGGACTGTTTGAGTGGCTAGTTACCCCCTTTAGCATGGCGAACTCCCTAAGTACTTTTCAACGATACATTAACTGGACCTTGAGAGAACACCTAGATGACTTCTGCTCAGCATACCTGGACGACGTACTAATCTACACCGATGGCGATCTGCGCCAGCACCGAGAGCACGTCCGAAAAGTGCTTAGCAAGCTGCAAGCCGCAGGGCTACAGGTGGACGTCAAGAAGTGCGAGTTTGAAGTTAAGACAACTAAGTACCTTAGGTTCATTATCGAAGCAGGTAAAGGGATAAGCATGGATCTAGCTAAGGTAGCCGCAATCCGCGAGTGGGAGGCACCAAAGACAGTAAAGGGAGTAAGATCGTTCTTAGGGTTCGCGAACTTCTACTAAAGGTTTATTAAGAACTTCGCGCAGC
>NW_007360136.1:3378082-3427426 GCF_000359705.1 Exserohilum turcica Et28A | reverse complement strand
TTGTAACGGGCTGAACGCCCTTTGGATAGCTCCTCGATGGAATCTCGGTCAAGCAGCAGACGCCAGGTCTTACTCTGCAACCCGGCATCTGTGCGAGGCCTAGCGGCGCCCAGACGACGCGCTCAGACACTCGGTGCAACCTTTCTCCGACAAGTAAATAAACACCACGCAAGTAGACTCTATAGCTCTCTATCGAATACAACCTCTTGTATACCTCGCAATTGCTCCCTGGAGCGCAGCCCCTTACACGCTACGATAGCTACTTTGTATAGTAAACTTGATTTTATTCTATTTTTATTATCATTATTATTCTAGATTGAAGATTCGGATAGAATTCTCTATAAATGCTATCTATTTCTCTATTATTGTATTTTGAAATTTGAATTTCATTTCTCTACATGTATCTTGAATATAATAGTTCTTTTATATGTAAGAGACATTAATATTAGTCTAATAGATACACTCTTTAATATCTTCTCTAATACAATTTATTAAAGGGATAATATTGATAGAGGTTTCTACCTTACATTTGTAGTTCTATTTATAAATTAGAAATGATTAGAGTTTTGATATGTTGATCTTGAAATATAGATAAAGGGCTTAAATTGAAAAGGATTATAGGTGTATATACAAATAGATATTCATAGACATAGCAGATAACAGAGAGAAATCTATTCATAATATCACTACGGTGTTATGCTTGGATCTTAGAACGTGGTATCTTATCCTACCACTATATACTATTCTACTTATTGCACAGTCATTATTATTCTACCTGCCAAGATTAGGTTTGGTGAGATCCACTGTTTTTGAGAGCTGCATACGAAGCCAAGCACTCAAGCTCCTGTATAAACTGTCGACTTCTCCGACTAAGCATGCTTCGTCTGTGCTGTTTCCTCCACGTGTAGCAAAGGCATCTATAACAGCGCTAGCTCTCGTAATCTCGCTTGCAATCATATATTTGTTCATGTCTGCTTGGACGTACTGATCATCAATTTCGAATGTACCCATGAAGATCCGTGTTGGTGCCACTTCTTGTGCCCAGGCAGGTATGCTTGGATTCCGTTTAGAGGAAGGGCAGGTTTCACTTGACCCTGAAGATTCAGAACTATCTAACGTGTGTCCTGCGAAGGCGGAGTCGGCCAAATTGTTCATGGATGATGATGACGATGATGTTGATAGATAGCGAGTGTACAGCGATGTTGGTGGACTTTTTCCGGTGGAGAGGGGAATGATTGGTGTGCTTGTAGCGCACCCTATGGCGTCCTGGTACCAAATAAGGACTCTCGATAATATAGATGCATAAAGTAAAGCCAAGTGTGGTGATATTGCACATGGACATTCGAGCAGCCGGATGAGGCTCTCACAGGCGGCTCTGTTGATCCTGAGAACATGATCCAGAGGTGCTTGAGGTCTTGAAGTTGCTCCTGGTCTAACGTCTGCTTGGATCTCGCCGACGTTTTCGACGTTTAGGTGAGAGACACTTTCGAATACAAGACATGCATCCCTGTGGCAGTCATGTATGGAAGTAGAATGAGGCGGCGAAGTGGTAGTGCTCAAGTGCAGTCGTTCGGAGACGTCCTTAGTCTCTGTCAAAGTCCTTAGCAGTGTTGTCTCGCAATCTTTCTCGAATGTAGCTGTAAGATCCCAGACATCGATATCCAGATTGCTGAATTGCTCAATCGTTGGCATTGCTCCAGTACTGCAAATATGCGCAAGATCGAGAGTAGTGTTGTCTGGCACGATCAATGGACCCAGAAACGAATCCATATCCAATCGACTATCAACATCTTGTTTTCCATAATCGTATTGGGGGTTATCTTGGCTCGGACCAAGTTCTCCCATTCCTTCAGGGGACGAGCGCTGGGTAGCACCCTCCGTGTTCTTGTAGGTCGACTTCTTATTCGTTCTCCGGTTGATTCCATACACACACTGCAGGTATGACTGTTGACAACGGCCACAAGACGGACGTCGACGATCACACTTTAGTTTCGCAGAGCCACATTGATCGCAGCTTGCTCGTAGCTTAGGCTGTCGTGGGGCGGTATCTTGCATCATGCAAGCGGCTTGAGAGTGAGTGGCCAAAGAGTAGTAATGCTGATTCTGATCCAACACCGATATCATGCAAGGCGAATTATGTTGAAAAATTAGCAAGTCTTGAAAAGTAAGTACTTACTCAAAGACCTTATACTTTAGTGTGATACGCTCATACCGCAAATGGCTAGCAGCATTTAATTTGAAGCCATCACCAGATAATCTCCACTTTGTTGTATGCCCGAGAAGCCCGTCGTGCACTAGTTGTGCCCGATGTGATGGGATGTGATGTTTCGCATTTGCCGTCCCTACGTAAAAATCCCCCATGCGGCATGAGGAAGGGCGAAGCGCACAACTTACAGCGGTAGCAGGCTGCCTAGGGTGTCTATTCATGACTAGTCATGACCGAGAAACCATGCAGTAATGATAAGCTATCGAACGCTGTGCGTAATCACGGCTGGCAGCCTAGTCTCACAAGCTGGAGGTATATGCTTGATATAATGCGCAAGTAGAGGTAGCAGAGTAGATAGGTAATTTTGTTCGGCTAAAATTCGTACAGATCAAAACAACTGTAACATAGTAATATTACCATTCAGTGACGTCAACAAATGACGGTTCTAGAGAACGAGATAGGGCACACCTATCTCAAGCCTAAAAAGCAGAAGCTAAGATTATGTAACCTTAATCGTATCCTATAGCAAGGCTTCGCTGCTATTGCACTTCAATACATCTCGTCCTTAGTAAATTGCATAGGAGGAGGGCTCAGAGCTACCACTACTACTTAGGGTTGCCATGTGATGTATTGAAACGTCTTATCCAACAACATGTTTTATAATCTTGGCGACATCGTGCGTCGTCTTGCGCGAGTAGCGCAGAGAAGGACCGAGGCGGATGTCCTTCCACATCGTTAGTGATCTCAACAACATATCATGCTAGGAAAACCGTGTCTAGTTCCTGCACGGCACTGTGCGCTGCCGCTTATGCCGACTCTAATATGTAAGCACTATATCTATAGTTCCCCACAATTAGAAAACAAGCATTCAATGGTAGCCGTCGAATAGTGCTTACCTTATAGCTTATATAGAGATGCCCGTTAAATGTTTAGGACCCTTGACAAAGGGTTGTAAGCACTACTACATAGTGGCGGGGATGTGGCTACCCACAGCAAGTGGCAACGAGGAGCTCTCTGCAGTGGCGGGTGTCGGATGTCTTAGTTCAAGCAAGTGTCCAAGGAAGTTCGCGGCACAGCTCCCTCACTCAGGACCTGTGGGGTTGCGCGTTTTAGAGTTGCGTTCTCATTACCTTTCCAGGTATAGATCTTCAAGACAGACTCTAAGAGATGGTTAAAAAGATAAATCTTCTACATTAATATTATAATATATAGTTTAAATTTAATTATTATACACTTATGAACGGCTGTATTACATACAAAGTATATAAGTAAGGGAGATAAGGTAATCATATAAGCTCTTCCTTGAGCCGCGGCCGTTTTTGTACTAATCTAGATATTTTTTATTAATGATTTACTTGGATTTTACGTGATAACAATCATCGTATAAACCTTGTTTTCAGCTATGTTAGAATAAATCTTAACACTTAGCAGATTAACATATATAAAATTATAAAAATCCTATAATATATTTACACTATATAATAAAAGCATTATGTTAATTCTTTACAAAAGTTACTAATATAATACTGCCTGTTATTTTATAGTAAACTAATTCAGATAGAGTTTTATAAGAAATATTATAATATATGCACTGAAGGAAATCTAACAGAAATTACTAACTACTATTGATACTACTTTACTAGCATGTATGATAACCTACTACTACTGAGTGTTATAGTGTAGACTAAGTTGAAATTTAAACCCTTTAAATTGAAAAACCTAACACTTAAAAGGAACCTAATTTGATGTAGTACTTGAAAGTATAAAAGCGTAACCTATCAGTATAATAGGTAATGACTAACTTTTATAACGTTTCTAGTATTGATATTTATAAGAAACCTCTGTTATCCTAAACCCCTTTTAGAAGCGTTTGTTAACACTATCTGTTATCCATAACTAGATTCTCTGACTTGAATCTTTGTTCTTTTTAGTATAGTTTATTCAGAATTCTTTACAGTGTTATATTTAGGTATATTGGAAAGTGAAAGCGATACGCTTTACTATATAGCCTAATAACGTTACTAGGACTTATATATAGTTTTTATTTATTAGTATTAAACTTAATCGTTGCTAGTATTATTAGATATATATAGTGAAACACTAGCCAGTGTTCTTAATGTAGTAAGAACTAATATAAGTAAATTTTTGAAACAAGACTTTTAACCCACAGTTTAAATAAAATCAACTTTACAATTTTCAAGAAAGTGTTCTTTAACAAGATAGATTTGAAATTAAACTTTAGCTAGTTGTTAAGATAACTAACATTATAGCTAAGATACATAGTATAGATGTAATTAATATTGTTAGGTTTATTAAATAGTTCTATATAGAAGGGTTTAATATTAGAAAGACTCTAGTATAATTATTCAGCTAATATTCTAACAAATAACGTGATAATGATAATGTATATTTTGTTATGGGCGAGAGAGGCCTAACTAACGAGTATGCATTCACCTATTGTACAGAAGAAGAAAGATACAGAAAAGAACTATCTAGAGGGCCCTCCTTTTATAGTTGTTACTCGTACGAACGCTCAGACCTTTAGTCTTCCTCCTTACTTAAGCTTGTTCGTACGTAACTAACCACGTCATTTAGTCACGTGACTAAAGTCATGTAATTCACTGCTATGTGACCTGTAGGTCATGCCTCTCTGGCGTAGCCCTTTACATATTTAACCAACATTAAAACCACTTGACTAATATCAGATAAGATCTATTTCTAGCTATTTACTATATCGACCCCCTTTAGCATGGCGAACTCCCTAAGTACCTTCCAACAATATATTAACTAGACCTTAAGAGAACACCTAGACGACTTCTGCTTAGCTTATCTAGACGACGTGCTAATCTATACTAACGGCGATCTGCGCTAGCATTAAGAGCATGTCTAAAAAGTACTTAGTAAGCTACAAGCCGCAGGGTTACAAGTGGACATTAAGAAGTACAAGTTCGAAGTCAAGACGACTAAGTACCTTAGGTTTATTATTAAAGCAGGCAAGGGGATAAGCATGGATCTAGCTAAGATAGCCGCAATTCGCGAGTGGGAGGCACTAAAGATAGTAAAGGGAGTAAGATCGTTCTTAGGATTTGCAAACTTCTACTAAAGGTTTATTAAGAACTTTGCACAGCTAGCTGCACCTCTTACTAGACTTACAGGCGACGTCCCTTTCTAATAGGGACCTAAAGAGCAATTAGCCTTTGACAAGCTAAAAGAGATCTTTGTTATGGAGCTAACGCTAGCGGCGTTCGACCTAGATTGGGAGACAGTGCTCGAGTGCGATTCGAGCGGCTACGCGGTAGGCGGAGTGCTATCGCAGTACAGTAATAATAGAGTCTTACAACCCTGCGCGTTTTTCTTGTGGAAGAATAGCGCGCACGAGTGCAACTATAAAATCCATAACAAGGAGTTACTCGCGGTAGTACGATGCCTTAAGGAATAGGACTCCAAACTGCGTTTAGTTGAGAAGTTCAAGGTAATCATAGATTATAAGAATCTAGAGTACTTCATGAAACCTCGTATGCTAAACGAACGTTAAGTGAGATAGTTGCTTTTACTTGGTAGATACAACCTAGAGCTGCTATATCAGCCAGGTAAGTAGAACGTGAGAGCCAACGCGCTCTTAAGAAGAGAACAAGACCTGCCTGTTAGGGCAGAAGACGAGCGCTTACAAAAGCGCTTCGTACAAATATTTAAGCCAACAAACTCCTATTAGGAGGTAACAGAAGAAGAACTAGAAGAAGCTATCTTAGTAATGGCAACAAGGACACGAAGCCAGCAGCGGGAAGAGGAGGCTATCCCCCTATCTAGAGAAGAATTAGATCAGCTCCTTCCTAGAGTACTAAATAAAAAAGTGCTAGAGCAGAATAAGTTAGAGAAGCTTTAGCAAGAAGCGACAGCAAAGGATCATGTCTACTAAAGAGCGAAGAAGGCAGTAGAGGACTAAGAGAGACGTTTCCCCGTAAACTTAGGCCTAAAGTGCTTAATTAAAGACTGCTTAGTAGATAGTAAAGTCCTATTTTACTAAGGGCGTAAGTGGGTGCTAGACAACAACAAGTTGCGAACGGCAATCATCAGCAGTGCCCACGACTCACTAGTCACTAGTCACCCAGGGCGTGAGCTAACGTACAAGATTCTCGCAAGGGACTACTTTTGGCCAGGCATGACCAATTTGATCCGAAGATACGTTAGAAACTGTGACACCTGCGGACGGAGCAAGTCCTGGAGAGAGGGCACGCAAGGCCTTCTGAAACCACTGCCGATACCCACTTGGATCTGGAAGGAGATCTCCATAGATTTCGTCGAAGGACTACCAGAGAGCGAAGGCATGACTAGCCTGATGGTGGTCACTGACTAGCTTAGCAAGGGTGCGATCTTCGTACCGCTCCCGGATACGAAGACGGAAACCGTCGTCCAAAAGTTCATCGAGCGCGTGGTTGCATATCACTGGCTACCAGACGCTATTACCTCTGACAGAGGCAGCTAGTTCGTGAGTACACTATAGGCTAAACTATGCGAGCTTCTGAAGATCAAGCGGAGACTATTAACTGCCTACCACCTACAGATAGACAGCGCAATAGAGAGGATGAACAGCGTCTAGGAAACCTATATCCAATCGTTTACAAACTAGGCTTAGGACGACTAGGCACGGCTCTGCCTAATGGCCTAGATTGCGATTAATGGCAGGAATGCAACGTCGACTAGAATGTCACCCTTCTTCTTATAGCATAGACATGAGGTAGAGCCGCTGCAGCTAGAGCTTGGCAACGAAAGACAACAACGGAAACCAGCCAAACAGCTTTCGGACGAACAGAAAGCAGCAGAGATCGCGGTTAAGCTACAACAAGCCGTAGAACTAGCCCAGGCAGGCATGGCGGTTGCTCAACAAGAACAGGAGAGACAGGCGAACAAGACTCAGAGAGAGGCACAGAGCTACCGAGTAGGCGACAAGGTATGGCTGAAGCTCGATCAGCAGTACGGCACAGGGCGAAGCTTAAAGAAGCTCGACTGGAAGAACGCTAAGTATACAGTGGTAAAGGTAATCGATAGCCACTTAGTTAAATTAGATACGCCTCTAGGACCACACCCTGTTTTTTATGTTAATTAGTCAAAACTCGCTAGCAACAATCCCCTCCCAAACCAGGTTCAGGACGACTATTAGCCACAGCCACTACAGGTAGACGGAGAAGATGAATGGGAGGTAGAGGACATTATAGCAGAAGAGGTACGCCGCCATAGGAGAGGGCGTAAGCTATACTACGAGGTGAAATAGAAAGGGTTCCACCAAACAACGCTCAAACTAGCTAAGCTGCTAGAGGACGCTAAGGCAGTAGATCGTTGGGAAGCATTCACGGAGGCCAAACGAGACAGTAAGGGCCGCCTCCTAGAGGGGTTTCGGAGAGGCGATGCGGTATCCCCTAAGAAGGGGGGTATTGTAACAGGCTGAACGCCCTTTGGATAGCTCCTTAATAGAATCTCGGGCCAAGCTGCGCGCGCACCATCTAAACTACGTTTAGACCGAGCAGCGCTCAGACAACGCGCTTAGATACTCCGGCATAACCTTTCTCCGATAAGTAAATAAACACCACGTAAGCAGAGTAGATAGCTCCTTATCGAATACAACCTCTTGTATACCTCGCGATTGCTCCCCGGAGCGCAGCCCCTTACACCCTTAAAACAATGTAACAGCTATCTATAAGCTATCTATAAGTTTTATTATAAGTATTTATCAATAATTTCAACTTTATAAAAGCTACGTAATAAACAAAGCTCAATAACTAGCCACTCGAACAATCCGAATCTCGTACAGAAGGCCGTCTTCTACTTATCGCCTGGTGCGACGCGGATCTTATGGAAGGCTGCGATAACGTCTAATTTCGTGAACCACTTAGCCTTGCTTAAGCTATTGAGCGTCTCTTGAATAAGTGGTAATGGATACTAGTCCTTCTTTGTAATCGCATTTAGAGCCTAATAATTGATACATAGTTAGAGCCCTCCCCTAGGCTTCTTAGCGAATAATACTAGAGCTAAGGCTAGCGAGCTGCTTACGCGGATAAACCCTTTCTTAAGGAGTGACGTAAGCTCCTTTTAAAGGACTAGAAGCTCTCTGCGCGACATACTATAAAGAGGTCCCTATGGCGGTTAAGCATCCCTTAGCTCTAGCTTAATCTTGTGGTCCACTCCTAGCCCTTAGTGTGGTGGCAGCTTCTTAGCTTCTTTTAGGTTGAAGAGCTTGTAGAACTCTTAATACTGCGCTAGTAGTAGTGCTCGTACGTTTATGGGCTTCTTAGGTTGTAGCGCCTTATTAATATCTGCGATTAACGCAGCGAAGATCTAAACGCTGTTTAGAGCGTTCTTATATCTGCGAACTAGGGCCACAAACGCTGCGGCGTTAACTTAGCTAACTCCTCTTAGTAGAGCCTCTTTAGTTAACCTTACTTAAATGCCCTTTAAGTAGATAAAAATGCTCTTCTTAGCGGGGGCTACTGACACGTCCTAGTAGTTCATCTATCCTTTACTAAGGTATATGTCCTTACTAGAGGACAAATTCATTACATATGCGTAGGCAGTCTCTTTGTACCTATGCATCTTAAACAAGAATTAAGCAACCTTATTAATCTCTAATAGCTTGCTATTCACCCCCTTAATTATTTAAGCAGGTATTTAAAAGCGCTCTAGATAGTGGCGGTAAGCAAATCTCTTGCTAATTAGTGCATAGCATAGGCATCTGCAGTTAATAAGCGCAACAGCGTTTACTACGTTGTTCATGATAAGATCTACAGTAATTAGTAGAGGACGCATATACTTCTGCTAAAACTAATTCTATTCGCTACGTATCTGCTAATCTATCTTTAGAGGCTCTAGACCAAGACTCTAGTCTAGAGCTACTCTTTTTCCAACTCGCTACTCAGCACCTGATCGACTTCCTCCTGCGGCTTATGTCCAACGTTGCTTGGCGCGGGCCTTGCCTTCTTGACCTAGGTGGCGTTTTGACAGTATTTCGCGATATGACCTAGCTCTCCGCAGCGATAGCAGTCAGGCGGAGGTTGTTGTGGCTTGCCTCTAGCCTCTCGCGCCTAATTAACCTTTAAAGGCTCCTAGTCTATAACGTCCAGACTAGCTTCGTGTTAAGCGGTTGTTATAGTAGGGCGATCTACCACCTAGGAGCTCGTTGCGCGCAGTTTAACGAGACCTACCCGGTAGAGGTTGTCGGACGTTCTTACTGCCTTATTGACTAGCTGCTCGTACGATAGATTCTCATCAATCGTAGCAAGAGCCTCCTGCAGCTTAGTGTGAAGGCCCTTTAAGAACATACTCTTCTTAGCTGCTTCGCTAAACTGCTCGCCTAACTGAATCTTAAGATAGTTAAACTCTATGTGATAGTCTCTTACTAAGAGCTTGCCTTGTTTAAGAGTTAAAAGGCGATTGAGTGCTTTGGACTTCTGGTGTGGGTCGTTAAACTGCTGGTCCATAAAGCTCTAGAGGTCTTTAATGTGGCGTTTACTCTAGTTCTGTATTGCCTAGGGTAGAAGTACATCCGCTGCCTTGCCCGTACACCTACTAACCACGTACTCAATCTGAGCGAGGCTTGAAGTTCCTTTGTACTCGTGCTAGGGCTTAGCTTAAGTCTTATATTTAAACGCTACGTACTTTGTTTAATCTTTATTAAATAGTTCTAGGTGCGGGAACTTGTTCCTGCGCGTAGCTGGCTTAGCGATTGCAGCTGCTGCTAGAGGAGGCGTGAAGGCTCTATAGGACGACTCTGAACGCCCCTTAGCTTGGTTACGCTCGAGTGCCACGAGCCGTTCTGTTAGCACCTGGTTCTGGGCTGTTAACTGATTCATTAGCTCCATCATCTAGGCTATGGCATCCTAGTTGGCCTTCGGCAAGCCTCCTTGCCTTAGTGAGCCCTTTCCTCCCACAACGGCCGATCGTTTGGCGACCGCTTTAATTGTTGGCCTAATTGCTGCCTCCTTCCATCCATCCTCTCTAAGCATTTGTGTAATTTCGCGCAAGATCTCTTTATTTGATACTCCTGCCTGGTTCTTAGCAGCAGCGTACGCCGCTAGCTCTTCCACATTCAAGTTTGGAACGTTAATCTCCATTGCCTAATTCATTTTAGACGTCTCGTTCTTTGCCTGCTAATATGCAGGACTTCCGATCGCTCTTCGATCCGCTCGCGCAGTCCTAGACTGCGGCCTACTCCTCGTCGGTGAGGACTAGTAGGGCTTACCTTCGGCTGTCCTTGTTACTAGCCAGAATCTAAATAGCGTTCTGTCGCTGTTGTGTCGCGTCCCTAGGAAGACTCACGTCTTGCCGTCTCGCTCGTGGGATCTCGTCTCCTATTGAGAGTAATCGCACGGCCTGCACCTCGTCCGATAGAGGATCGACAGGACTTCTTACTACAACGTCCGCTTCTAGCTAACTGTACACTAGGCCTGAGTGGCCTTTAGGTAGTTTATTACGCGACGTTGTGCCTACGGCTTGGCTTTCTAAGACACAATAGGACTTCCTAGACAGGTCCTAGGCGACTAATTCGCCTACTATCTCTCACGGCTAAACTTCCTGCGAAGCTCTGCCCTAGGTGTACTGTCTTGCGACGGTCTACCTTCTCGCTGCACTAAAGGCCTTTTATACCTATTACAGCACTAACTCTATATTACTAGCTCGCACTAATAATACGCTTTAAAACTTAGTTAGAAGATAGTCTACCTAAGGCTTATGTCTAATTAGGATTAAATACAAAATATAAGGGGCTATGCTTTAGGGAGCAATCGCGAGGTATATAAGAGGTTGTATTTAATAAGGAGCTATCTACTCTACTTACGTAGTGTTTATTTACTTATCGGAGAAAGGTTATGCCGGAGTATCTGAGCGCGTTGTCTGAGCGCTGCTTAGTCTGAACGTAGTTCAGATGGTGCGCGCGCAGCTTGGCCTAAGATTCCATCGAGGAGCTATCCAAAGGGCGTTCAGCCCGTTACAGTTATTAAACTTCCTCTATTAGAGCTATAGAATCCTTCCTCTAGTAAAAGGAGGTTTCTTTAAGCTCTTTTAGAGGGCTTAGGGTATAGCTTTTAGAAAGGAGACTATTATAAGCTCCTTTAAGGCAACTAGCATTAACCTACTAAATGCTGAGGTTATTCTCTAAAAGTTCTAACAAGAGGCCTCTAGTTTAGATGAAAGCTCTTCTTCTATCCTTAGTAGAGATAATTAGCTCAAAATTAAGTCTATTATACGCTAGGAGGTGAAGGATTTTAATAATAAGGAGGTAAAAAAGCTTTGCTAAAGCCTCCATCACCTCTTAGCTTAAAATAGTATACTTAAAGGAGAAAACTAGGGCTTAAGGGAGGCTCTAAAGGTTAAAAAGAGACACTAAAAGAAGAGCTACACGCTTTAACTTAATAGGCCTAAGAAGTACTATAGAGGAGCTGTCTTTTGGTCTCCTAAGAAGGTTCGCTAAGCCAAAGAGGATGAGATAGAATGACAATAAGAACAATAGCAATTATAACTCTAGAAAGCTAAGAGATCTAAGTTAAAGAGACAAGCTCAATTTTACAAGCTTCAAATAGCCTAGGAGAAGCGTGTTAAGAGAGAGAGGCTCAAGGAGGTGAGAGAGAAGGAGAGAGCCGCCAAGGTGGCTCAAAAGGAGGCTCAAAAGGCAGCCTAAGAGGCTAAAAAAGCTATATAATTATCCTAAAGGGGTAAGCGCAAAGTCTTACAAGGCTCCTCTTAAAAGCAGAAGCGTTAGAAACGTATTGTTATTAATTTATCTTATGTATAAGCTAAGGTAGCTACACTAGCTATCCTAACTTAGACCACCTGCTATGGCCGCACTACTAAGCTACTAAGTAGATACAAGTAGCCTATTATAATCGCAATGCTATAATTACTATAACACTATAAAATCTTGTAATAATAGCAACTATAGGTGGCTGTACAGCCTCATCTTTTGCAATAGGTTTTTTGGTGGGGTGGGTTATTGCGCGTCCTGGGTCATTGCGCGTCCATGCAGGTTAGCAGACAGGCCAGTGCCTCCAACTAGGCAACATCCAATTTGCATGATTAACATCACTACAAAGACAAGTCTATAGAGCTGCTGCAAAGTGCTATTACTACCAAAATCTATAACTCTGAGATTAAACATCATCACCAAGTCCACTTGTATATAAAAGTAGAATCAATAATTTACATTCATACCTTATCTTGTAGGCACACTTTATCTTTTTTAGTCGTAATCTCTACAGTACAACATATCGTATAGAGTTTTACTTGTGATATCTATTAGATGGCTTTTAGTATAATACAAACTCTCTAGTATTTGTCTAGATTATGATTAGTATAAAGAGATAACCATATGTTAGCATCCTGGTAAGCCTACTACTACTATTTAAACGCCCCTTATTACTTAGTCTATACATACACTAAATTCTACATTTTATAATTTCAAGAGAGCCTTAGAATATTAGCAGAAGGGAGGCACTAATAGGTATCGTACCATCCTATTCACTTTAATCAGCATCTAGTTCTAGTATCTAACATCTTGTATATGTACGAAGGATTTAGTGAAGGAGTAGTAGGTCCTGAGCTGTTGTATCTTCTCCAGCTTGTAGCGAATTACCATCACCATGTACCCTCTGCATAGATCATTGCCTCTCAGAAAGTCATTTTCCCAAGTTTGGAAAGATTGGCGGGTTGTAAAACTTGTTCTAGAATTTGGGTAGCACTAAATCCTGAAAAGAAGCACATATTTTGATAGCGGCTAGGGGAATATACTAAGAAGTAAATCTATATAGTATTCGTGTTCAACACAAATCTACATTATTATGTAGATGCATTCCCAGACCGCCATAAACACTTAGATGGCTGTGCCTGCATGCTACCAAGTTTGAAACTCACTCGTACAACTAGACTAGCCTCTTTAAGACAGTGAATCGGGATGTATTCCATGATTCCGACGAGCAAATCTTGATGAAAGCTATTAGAACCTGTTATGCACAGAGTAAAAATCAAGGAGCTTACCACTATGGAGAGCGCTGTCACCAACCTGATAAAACAGGAACTCCCGCTCCCATTCTTTGGTGCTCAGCTGAAGCGCTAGGGCTCAGCCGCCCTCGTGAGAAGATCTATAAATCAAAACTTGTCAAAGCTAAGTGACGCACATGAGGACTTACCTTCCTTGAAGGCGCAGCCACCAAATTCATCGCAGCAGACAATAGCGCCCTGATTGTTTGGTGTGCAGTTGAGGTTCTTGGGCTCAGGCGCCCTCTTGTTGACAATACGATCCGCGAATTCGGGACCCAAATCTATAGAGTGTTTCAGAACTTGCCATGATCACGTGATGACAATCAAAGCCTACCCTTGCGGAATATACAGCCACCGAATTGATCGCAGCAGACGTCTACACCCTGATTGTTCGGTGTACAAGTGAGTTGTTGTGATGAGGGTACCTTGCTTTGGGGTGCAGGGGCCGAGAAGGCGGGCGAAGCCATGACGGCGGCCAGAAAGAATAATTGCTTCCAGAGCATTTTGGAATATTGGGAGCAGATCAAGTCTGTAATGGAAATGAAGTATTAGCCTAACGATTCTATATGGCAGACATTGATCTTTATTTCATCATATCCTTAGTCTTGAAACCTGTCTAAAAATCCAAATCAGAAGTGCTACACTAACTGTTTCTTGCACACCTTTCAGAATGCTTTGCATTTACTACACGGCACGCGACATGGCATCATTTGCCCCTGCCAAGCAGTCATTTAAATTCAAACGCTACCGAGCGAGGTTAAGACATGTTAAAATGATCAGATTGCATTGCTGAGCTGGTTTTCACAACGCTGCCACAAACTCCAAGCAGGCATTACTCATTTCGTGACCCAACTTAATTGGGTGAGGCGCCAAACCTAGCGCTGTAAGAGCACTGTAGACCTTGACTGTATAATGAGCATACTTATTGCAGCCTGATTAGGAACAAGTCGCCAAGCCGGAGGCCTTGCTCCTTCAGGTGCTAGTGCTGATATTGCGGTAGCAATCTTGGTTGTTGAATCATTGACTGTAAAAGGTCATTCGGAATGCAACTCGCAGTTCAATCATGGCTTTGATTTTGTTCCTTGTGCTTTTCACTCTCTAGTGCCAATGTACGTTTAGTAGAGTGATTGCCACAAAGGGTGAATTCTGTTTAGAAATGCTTTATGAACATTACGCGGGTAGTGAGCGTTCCTCTGTGCATGTGTTGCAGACTCCATATCATTCTAATGTAGAGCGAAGCAATCATTACAAATGGCAGATTCCGCATTCCAGAGACATTTCCGAATGAGACAAAGGAAGTTGTTTTCCAGTGCTCTCGTTTCCGCATTATGGTGCCTTTACTGTTAGCGATGAAGATGAGAAGAACAAGCATGTTGATAAGAGAGAGGGTGGGCAGGGGGGAGAGATGGGAGAAATTAATCGTTAGATACCCGCAAGGAAGATCACAAGCCTGGGGTGGTTAATCTAGTAGCTAGTCTTTTGCCGTGCAACTGCCTGTATCAAGTCCTAACAGAGATAGTTGGGTCAGAAAGTAAAGGTGCTAAGCCGCCATTGTTGCAACTATCAAATTCACTCATAACCGCAGGCAGTATCAAGAGATCACTCTCTCATAGCCGCTACTAGATGTTGTAGAGGAAATGACTACATAATACTATCAAAGTGATACAAGAAGTCAGTCATCGTCTTCTGTTCTTTTTCTCACACGGTGAGAAGACGTAGACGTGGAAGTAAATGTGAGGAAACAATTATCACAATATCGTACCGTCAGGCAATATGAAAAAGACGACTATAGCAGAGCTTATTGATCAGTTTCTTGCCCTCCATGACCACATCTCTCATCAACTTTCTCCGTTTTTCAGCACGTCGATCATGGCAAACCTAGTCTCAACACACTCTCACAAGAAGATATGACGCAAAGGTACTATACAACATCTGCTTGAATCACTAGCTTGCTGTTCCGTATTCACATACAACAGCGACAGATGATTCATGTTACCAAGAACGCAGAAATATATGCGAATCACCTTACTTATGAATCACTGTCTGTACAAAGCTATAGCTAGTGCAAATGTTCTCGTAAAGTATATACACAAAGGAGGTTTTGCGGCGTAACGATAGCTCATGTCCAAGTGCCAATATCAACCCACCTGATATTGTGCCCGCTTGACAATTCTCCAGGCTAACTTGGTTTGATGCACTACTAGTCGCCCGCGATAGCTGGTCCAGTAACCAAGAACTGCCACCAATGTTTGCGAGACGAGAGGACACAACAAAATTTTATGATCTATCAGCATCTCCTTTTATCGAACAAAATCTATGTATTTACAAAGCGGAAAAGCTATAGCACAAGACTAGAGGTAGGAATCTGCAAAATCGGTGGAGAGACCCTAAAATCTTGACTATACACCTTCCCATTCACGCGAGTGCTTCATGTGGCAAGAGAACTATCGTTGAGATACATCATGTCGTCTCAGTAGCGTACTCGGCATGCAAAGCATGAGACGCTCAACTTTAGTAGACCAACTACAAGCTAGGTAAACTAGGGCCGGGATCTCTGCAGTTCGTACTATACATGCGGACTAGGTGTGGAGACTCGTCCGCCTCGATTGGTGCAGAAGTGTGCCCGCTACTGGAATATAAGTGATCTCGACACATACTAGACAAACGATGCCTACCGTAGTGAGACCGAAAAGAATACTGTCCCGCATGCGATCTCTCCAAACTCTACCAGTGATTCCCGTACCACGCGCACATGTTACTTTATCATCACGCTTGTTACATGTCTCTTCATACGCAGCACTGAACGTGTTGCTTTTTTCGAATCGGAAAACCATTTGTCAGCATCCACGACCCTGCTCTTGCAGAAGAGTCTAGTATGATATACGCATCGTATTCATTGTTATTCGAATTGACGTGCCGTGCTTTGGAATGTTTTCAGCTGCACGATTGATACCCTTAATAAAACTCTAGGAGATAGATGTTTCGGCGGAGAATGTCCTGTGTGGCGAGGCTATGAAAGCATAGTCGTATTCGGTATGTGAACAGTTATCTAATATACCTAGCTTTGATGAAAAGTGGCGGCTTATCCCAAAAGAAGCGCACCTTCTGATTGTCCCAGTTGTCGCACTCTGTACATAGCTCAAAATCAAAGTTCCAAATGAGACTTGCAAGCATAATGCGCATCTCATGATAAGCCAGACTGTATCGTTAGGTTAGTAGTTTATTCAACTATATTAAGCACAGTCCAACATGTGTATAAACTTACTTGAGGCCGATGCAGTTGCGAGGACCAACGGAGAATGGGTTGAGTACGTCTTCCCTATCGTCATCATAGCCATTACCAGGGAACCAGTGCTCAGGAACGAATGATTCAGGATCTTTAAAGTTGAGAGGATGGTGGTAAGCAGCATGATGAGGTATTGCGATGCGTGTCTGATAGTTCTGGGTCAGTTGGGTACCATAACTTGGGCATGAGGAATGCGCTCACATCTTCTGGAATCCATTCTCCGCAAACAATGTTGCCACCTTTTGGGGTTCTGCGAAACAACGGGATCGGGGCAGGTGGATAAATCCTCATAGTCTCTTTTATACACGCAGCCATAAAGGGTAGCTGCAACAAGCTCTCAAGCTTCAGGTCCTCCTTTTTGAGTGCACGCACCTCGTCCTGAAGTCGCTGCATCTGCTTTGTGTGTTGGAGCATGTAGTAGAAGAATGCGGACATTGTCGTGGCCGTTGTCTCGGTTCCAGCGACCATGAATCCGGATGCATCAGCTATCATCTGGCTTTTCGATATCGGATTCTTTTCGTTCTGCATAACGAGCTTCCAGATATCTGGTTTTCCAATGGCGTTGCCTCGTCTTAGTCGCCTCTCTACTCGCTCAACAGATTGCCGATGGTGGTTTTTCGCACCCTCCTTGATGGCCTCGGGCATGAAATATTTCAGTAGGACGCCGATAATCCTATACTCAATCCCCAGCCGCCTAAGTGATGTGTTCTGAACTTGCAGGAAGATTTGGGCGACCCATGGAGTGTACTCCGATTGTTGAAGCAAACCGAGTGGCTCCCCAAACGTCAAGTCTGCCATAACATCGAATGTAAAACAGTTAAGCAGCTTAGAGATATCCATTTTGACATCTGCATCCTTTTTAACGTCTTCCCTGATAATCTTGACTAGAAGGTCGACATAGCCTTTAATCAGAGGTTCCTGTTCCTTCAACGCTCTGTCGCTGAATGCATGCGCGTACATTCTTCGCCTTGGCCGGTGGTTTTCTGGGTTAATTTCTGCGGGGAGGGACTTGTCGCCATTAGCAAGTCC
This sequence comes from Exserohilum turcica Et28A, assembly GCF_000359705.1. Lineage (NCBI taxonomy): Eukaryota > Fungi > Ascomycota > Dothideomycetes > Pleosporales > Pleosporaceae > Exserohilum > Exserohilum turcicum. Next base: position 3,409,886 of record NW_007360136.1, on the reverse strand, counting down.
TGGTAGGGTCGCTGGGTCTTTTAGATTCTCTAGGCGTTTCCCTAATGTGGCACCATAAATGTCTTTCCAGGCCTCGGGTTTGACGTAGGTCAATCGGTCGGGGCCAATACGGACAATTTCGCCATACTTCTTGTGCATTTCGTCTAGCCATGCAACCTCATCGCCGACGACAATTTTGTAATAGTAAAGCATTCCAGTGGCTGCAGCTAGTCTTGGGCCAGGAACTTGTACTTAAGTTAGCGAAAGCGTTGTTCCTCGTGTAGAAGCAAACATTTACATGTGCGCAAACGGTGAAAATACATATTATAGATGCAGGTGAGGGTGAATTTCAGGACAAGCTGTCATGTAGTCAGAAATACGTGGAAAGTGCAGGGGAGATATGGGATGCAGACCGCTCCAAGACCCAATGCAACAATCAATGAAATCTTCCCAACTAGCACGGGGCCAGAGTGCTTGATATGCTGCACGGTTTCCATGGTAGGATATGGGTTCAAGCTTGCAGTTCAATATTGGAGCTGTTCAGCTGAGGATGATGTGAATATTTCTATAATGTCTGTGATGTGAAAGAAGCAATGTGTTCCACACAGCAGAGCGAAGAGGGCTTAAATACGGGTGCAGGTCAAATATTGCGGGGCTTCATAGGTACAGGCCATGGATGCTTGGATAGCCTTAGGCATGCTCGTATGAAAGTGGTACATGGCATAGTCGGTGGTCGGAGAGCCGACAGTCGGATGGTCGGACGGTGATACAAACGATAAGCAAGCGTATCCCCAGCTGGTTTTTTTTCTTTGAGATGACCTACTGCTAGTTTAGCATACATCAACTGTTGAGGCAGTGGTTTCGTCAAACAAGGTAGCTTGGTGCAGCAGAGATGTCGGCAAATGCCATATCTGCCGGACGGACTGAATCGTGTTGAGCTTGTGGGTGCGTGCATACATGAGTAGGTGTAGTGGTAGGAGCTGAGGCGTGGCGTGATGGTGTTGCAGTTGAGGCGCGGCCCCTACGCAAGTAAGTACAGTAAGCGAAGCGGCCCTGGCAGCCGTTGCATGACGGCTGGCGCAGCAGGCAGCTTTCAATCGCATCAGCCACCATGTCGGCCTCGACCGAGTCGAGTGCGGCTCTGCATTCGCCGCACGCGGGAGATGCGCCCAGCGTCGAGGCGCTGTTTCTGATCAAGTTCGACAACAAGGTCGGGTACGGCATGCGACTGCCCGGCAGCTGGCCATGGCGGCTACTTGGGTACCTTTTTGGAGCTATGCGCTGAACAGCCACAGGTATACGGTCTCGTGGAAACGCACCGCATCCGCCGACATTACGCTCGAGAACGCCGTCGAGTACAAGTCGCTGCCGTCGGGCCTGCACACGGTGCAGAAGGACCTGGTCTACTTCACCCACCAAGGCTATGCTGGGCTCAGCGCGTTTGCAAAGGGCGACGCAGGCGCAGAGGACCGCAACGCCCATTTCATCTCGGTGGGCATACTGGTGAAGAAGGAGGGCGAATTCGGGCGCTTGGGGAGGGCATGGCTGCTTGCGGGTCGCTTGGAGACGCTGGCGGCGACGCTGGCCGACAACGCAGAGTCGGTAGCACCGCTGGACGAGTTCTGGCGCGAGCAGATGGACCAGCACCAGCGTGGCCATGGCGAGGCTTCCGAAGGCGCGCCCAAGGGACACAGCCGGGCGCGCGCCATCTCGACTGTGAGCGCGGTGCCCAAAGACGAGGACAGCCTGCCCGAGTACCACCCAGCCCTGTCCATCCAGCGGTTCCTCGATGTATTTGGCCCGTTGGTGTTTCGCCTGCAGCAGGCCGCGCTGCTGCGAAAGCGCATCCTCTTCGTCGGCATCCCGCCAGTCCGGACTGCGTGTGAGTTTGGTATGTTGTTGCTGGCGGCTCCTCGGTGCGCGGTTTGACTGTTGGGCTGACGCGGCCAGTGTACCACCTCTCTGTCCTGTCGAGTATATCAGTGCGCGATGCCGAGCATCTTGTACCCGGCACCGAAGAGCTGCTGCGTCTGCCCTGCCTCTTCTCTGTCGGCGTGCACGACATAGCCGACCTCGAGCCTGTCCAAACACCACGGCATGGCGGACACGGGCCAGGTGCCGGGTCACCAGTAGGCTGGGTTGCGTGCACTACCGACGAGATCATGGCTACAAAGACCAGGCTTTACGACATCATAGTCGAGCTGCCCCACACATACGACGCGCCGCCGCAAGAGCGGCGCTGGCCACGGATACGGACGAGCGACGGCAGCTTGATCAAGGCTAGCCAGCGGGACGTTGAGCGGTACAGGATTCTACACAAAGAGCTGTACAAGCAGCGGAACCGGCCCCAGACAGCATCCGAGGCATACACGGACGACGAGCACGGCGATGCGGCGCCGCTATTGTCACGCGACCAAGTCGACACCAAGCGCGCAGACGACGAGTTCAACCAAGTATACGACGACAGCGTGGTGGAGCCCATGACGTGGTCACGGCTCGCATACATGGGCTACATGTGGTGGGCTTCTGCAGGCGAGAAAGATGCATACGCGACGGCAGAGCGGGAGACGGACCGCGAGCTCATTGGCGGCCTGGCCGAGTACTCGCAGTCACTGGAAACAGCCATCATTGCATACTTTCACCGGCAGTCGTCGTTGCTCATACAGTCGCTGTCGCACATGATGACCGACGCCGACGAGCAGGGCGAGCACGACGACGACGACGACGAGGATGGAGAGGGATTGAGTATCGACAAAGACGACCTGTCGAGGATGGGACTGGACACATGGTCAGAAGCCGACCGGGCGTTTGTGCAGGAGTTTGGCAGCCTCTACTTTGGGCGGGCCGTGGGTGTCAAGGGCAGCGAGATTGACTGTTGCGGGTTAAGGGTGCCCGTCTTCTAGACAGAGCCGATCAATGGCTGGGAGCGTGCAGTCAGCCACGGACCGGCAGGCACCGGCTGCGCGGGGGGGGGGGATTGACATGGTGTACATACAGTTGATTCAGCGGTAGATGCAGGCGTTTTTTTTTGGTCGCGGGTAATTTGTTTTTTTCTTTTATGGTCGAATGCGAGATGGCGTTCCTGGAATAGCCGCTCACCCGCTGCACCTGATCAGGCGCCTTTGCCTTGATGCCGCCACGCTCAGCTCCCTCTGCCTGCTGTGCTCGGCCATTGTGCTTTCATTTTCACTTTTGCCGCGGCGGACCATGGCTCGACGGGCTCGACGGGCTCGTATGTGTATGCAATTAAATGCGCACAGCCGGATTGGCACCCCGAAGTCGGACCCCGCAATGGGGGCGCACAGGCCACCCGCGAATTTGTGCGCCCCGCATCGTCATATGCCATTGCTTGCGCCCTAGTGCGAGTATCACCGAGCCCCAAAGTTTTCTCTTCCGTGCCCTGGATGTGATTCATACATACCCAGGCGGCTTGACTAATACCTCCACTTCTGTTTCCTTCTCTCCATAAAATCCCACGTTCCAGGCGTCGCCTCGTCCTCTCCTCGACCTCGTCCTCATCCGCATCCTCGTCGCCGTCGCCGTCACTCACGTCTCCTTCCACAAACACACCCCACCCGGTCGTCGGCTAGCGCCAATCAATTGATCAGCAAAGCAAAAGGCGCGACTATCCCTCAACATGCCCATGCTTGCAGAGCCCTGGAAAAAATATCAACCCTTCAAGCCATTGCACCTGCCGGACAGGACATGGCCAAACAAGACAATTGACAAGCCCCCTCGCTGGCTGTCAACCGACTTGAGAGATGGCAACCAGAGCCTGGTCGATCCTATGGTATGCTGATTGCTTTACGCGCATTGCTGCACGCGTGCGTCTGTACACTGACGCTAGCTCTAGGATGGCGCGCAAAAATGGGACTACTTTCAGATGCTTGTCAAGCTTGGGTACAAGGAGATTGAAGTATCCTTTCCCTCGGCCTCGCAAACTGACTTTGACTTTACACAACGCCTTATCCAAACACCCGGCATAGTGCCCGACGATGTCGCGATCCAGGTTCTTTCGCCATGCCGCAAGGAACTCATCCGCCGCACCGTCGACTCCCTCAAGGGCGCGCGCAAAGCCATCCTCCACCTGTACCTGGCCACCAGCCCGTGCTTCCAGCAGATTGTCTTCAACATGAACAATGAGGAAACCATTGCCCTAGCCGTCGAATGCACAAAGTACGCACGATCAATTACAAAGGACGACCCTGAGCAGGCCGGCACCCATTGGTCATACGAGTTTTCTCCAGAGACGTTTTCAGACTCGTCTCCAGAGTTCGTCATCGAGGTGTGCGAGGCAGTCAAGGCTGCATGGGAGCCTTCGGTCGAGAACCCCCTTATTTTCAACCTGCCAGCTACGGTTGAGATGTCGACGCCCAATGTGTACGCGGACCAGATTGAATATTTCTGCAAAAACATTAGCGAGAGGGAGAAGATCTGCGTGTCGCTGCACCCGCACAACGACCGGGGCTGTGCAGTCGCCGCCGCAGAATTGGCTCAGATGGCGGGTGCAGACCGTGTAGAGGGCACGCTGTTTGGCAATGGAGAGCGCACTGGAAATGTCGACCTCGTGACTCTGGGCCTGAACCTGTACACGCAGGGAATACACCCCAAGATTGACTTCTCCGATCTCAAGTCGGTCATTGACATGGTCGAGAGCTGCAACAAGATTCCAGTCCATCCTCGCGCACCGTACGGAGGCCAGCTCGTCGTATGCGCCTTCAGTGGGTCGCATCAGGACGCTATCAAGAAGGGATTCCAGATGCGCAAGAAGAACGGCGCGACAAACGAGAGCCGATGGCAAATACCCTACCTCCCGCTCGACCCTCAAGATATCGGCCGAACGTACGAGGCGATTATCCGCGTCAACTCGCAAAGTGGAAAGGGAGGCATTGCCTGGATTATCCAGCGTCAGCTCGAACTGGACCTGCCGCGCGGTCTGCAGATTGCATTCTCCAAAATTGTGCAGAAAGAGACGGACATGCTCGGTCGCGAGCTGTTGCCCACGGAAATCACCGTGCTTTTCGAAGAGGCTTACCACCTCAAGCGTAACCCCCGCTTCTCTCTCATCGACTACGAAATCAAAGCCGATCGCTCAGCGACACCTCAACCACCACAAGAGGGCCGGACCGTCAACAGCCGCAATCTACGCCGAATATTCACTGGCGTGATTGAGATTGACGGCCAGGAACACACCATTCAGGGCTCGGGCAATGGTGCATTGTCGTCGCTAGCTGATGCTCTGAGAAGCCTGGGTATCGATCTGGATGTTGTAGATTACAACGAGCATACGATTGGCACAAGCAAGGACGCCAAAGCAGCAACATACATAGGATGTACCGCGGCCGGAAGCAGCCAGAAGGTGTGGGGAGTGGGCATTCATCAGGATGTTGTTCAAGCATCTCTGACTGCCATGTTGAGTGCCGCTTCTTCGGTAAGTCTTTTTGGGTGATGGATGCGCGGGCGTTCAAGAGACGTACTGAACAAGCACAGTTTCTTTCGTCAAGACCGACGACGCCTATTCCTTTCCGGCCCAAGCGATCCAATACTCTGGAGATTCCTAGTCCCGAGTCGAGTCCTACGCACAAGGAGAAAAGGGCCAATGGCGCGACTATAGTGGACAAGCTGGAAGCGGCCGTCAATGGGGATCAAGGTCAGGTGCAGAGTGGGGGGGCGTAAGGGGGCGTAGAATGGGTGAGATGAGCAAATTGGATTCTGGGCATATGTGTTTCATGTGGGACGAGGCCTTCAAACGTCATGAGGGACGTGTGTCAACAAAAAGCGGTGGTTTAGGTTGATAGAATGTATGCATCAGCCAGACGGCGACACTGAGCACATTTGGAATGATGATGGATTTGATGAGGATGAAGCAATCAAGAGCATACTTGGCGCAACCGACATCGGGGGGCGAGTGACGTAGGAGGATACGGTTATCGGCGGCTGTGAAGGAGGGGGGCCAAGTGGATCCGGGCTATGGAATAGATGTGCAATACAAAGGTCGGGTGCATGAGTGTTATTTGTGTTTTAATGTGTATTAACATCTTTAGAAGTCGGTCAGATCATTGCAAAAAAAAAAGAAGCAAGGGAAGACGAAAAAAAAGTCAGCAACGACAACATGGTCGCCCACGTGCACGCGCAAGAGGATCCGCCCGAGCCGGCGTATTTGGCGACTTCGGCCGAGTCGCCGCTTCATCCACCGACGGAAGTGTACCGGAAGCTGAGGGGGCTGCAAGACGATGAGGGCAAGGGGGAGGGGAAGCTGTTGAAGAGGCAAGACTTTGTGATTGAGCCCCGAAGCGGCAAGGCATGGAAGGTAGAGCAGAGCCAGGTGTTCCGGCTGTCGACGCCAGAAGGGGCGCAGGTGGGCGACCTCAACGTGTGGAACCAGCATGATGTGCGCGAGCGCTTCTGGGCGGCGCGGACACGGCAGCTGCAAGGGTCGCACATGAGGGAGGGAGACCGGCTGTGGTCCAACCTTCCCTTTATGCGGCCATTGTGCGGCATTGTGGCCGACGGGTGCCAGGTGCGGGATGCGGCCACGCAGCCAGACCAGGGGGAGCCAGGCCAGGGGAGAGAGGAGCGAAGAGATGAGAGGGGTGGAGTGACCAAATGGGGTGGGAGATGTCATGATTTGCTGGGGACCAGATGTGATCCGTATGGTGAGTTTATTGTCTTTGTTGTTTGCCCATTTTGCTTTTATTTTTTCAACTTGTTCTCCTACCTCAGTAGTACAGTATTGTTTTTTGTTTGACCGCTACTTTTGCCATTATTTCGAATCATCTTCTTTATACTTCAGGAATATCACGTGCGTCAGGTCAGGTTGAAAGGCGGGCTTGAATGTTCTAACCAAGTTGGACAGTGTCCCATATGCTTACAGGATCGAGCTACGACTTTCACTGCCACTCGAATCTGGTGCGAGCGATTCTCCCGCATGGGCTGACGGAATTTGACGTGCACGACGTACTCAATGTATTCCAGGTGACTGGGCTGGACTCGCAGGGTCGGTATTTCATGGAAGCCAGTCCGGCGACCACGGAGAGCTATATTACGTTTTTCGCCGAGCAAGACTTGCTGTGTGCTCTGAGCACGTGTCCAGGGGGGGACTTGAGCGCCTGGGGGTGGCACCAGGCGGATGAGGGTGGAAGCGGAAAGGCGGACATGAAGAGCACGTGTCGGCCTATTCGCGTGGAGGTTTGGGATATCAAGGACGAGGTCAAGAGCGATGTGCTTGGCGGGTGGAAGGGTCCGGAGAAGAGTGGGTACAAGGGGATGCACGGGATGAGGGTTCCTTGTGGAGAGGAGTAGGAACAGGGTATATGTATAGATTTATATGTATACATGTGTTGGCCAAGTGGAAGAATCTAGAGAAGAGTGGGTGCAAGGGGATATATGGGACGAGGGTTCCTTGTGAAGAGGAGGAGTAAGAGTCGAGGGTATATATATATATATATATGTATACATATATAGATATATATGAGCCAAGTAGAAGAGTGTAGAGAAGAGTGAGGGCAAGGGGGTGCATAGGACGAGGATTCCTTGTGTAAAAATCTGAGCATGTATCTGTTTTGCAAACTTTTTTTTTCGTGCTGGCTTATTTCCTACTATAGGCAGGGTGAAAGAGGTAGATGTGTACATGGTGGAGACGAGTTATGGTAGGGGGTGGAATTAGAGTGTGTGCATGTATATTGTTTGTTTGTCTAGGTGGAACATGATGACTAGTGGTGCAGCCAACAGCCACGTGGGCGTAGCGTGCCTAGCGCGGGCCGAGACGTGGGTTGTCGACGTCTAGTGTGCGACAAAGAGTCGTTGTTGTGCCGAGGCAACCAGGGTCGACGCTAGCCGCAAGGGGCGAGGCGTGGAAAACGAGCATGGAGGTGGCAGGTCTTGAACATGAATGAGTCCCACGTTGGAAGTTGGAGGTTGCGAGAAAAAAAAAGCCGAGGCACGACTAGGTTATTATGACCATGTCTTACTGTAGGTATGCATCCATGCATGTGATACTATGTAGAGTAGGGAGTGGGAGCAGTGGGCCGGGTAGACTTGTAGGCAGCGGCGAGTAAGCTTTGGTGTTGTGCAGGCCTAACCAGACGCCTGGGATGGGCAAGGGAAGAAAAGAAAAAAAAAACAAGAAAAAGACAAAAGAGGGCAGCTAGCCCTACGGCAGGTTTGATGACTTGGCGGCTCACGAATACGTGGTGGTGGTGGTCTGGCCAGACCGGGGGCAGCTCGGTCGGATGCCGGGCAAAAAAGGACCAAGCTCGTGTGTCGCATTTGCTCGGTGGTCAAGTTAAGGTTTTGGGGGGTTCAGCGAGCCGGTCAGTCGGGACGTGGCACCAGGGCAGACTGGCGACGGGCGGCAGTGGTGTGAGACGAGTGTGTCAGTTTTGGGCCGGCGGCGGCGGCGGTGGTGGTGGTGGTGATGGTGATGGTGATGATGATGACGGTGATTGCTTACCAAGGTATTTGTGAGGCAAGGGCCAGTACATGGATGTAGGGTGTAAGGTGTAGGGTGTAGGGTGTAGGGTGCGCGTGGATGGTGTTGGCGTATATGTGTGTGCTGTGTGTGTGCTGTGTGTGTGTTGTGTGTGTGTTGTGTGTGCGTATATGTGTATGCGTGTGTTTGCGTGTTTGTGTGTGTGCGTGTTTTTTTGTGTATGTAGTAGTAAGTAGTAGTACTCCTCCGCGCTGGGGGCGGAGATGAGGCAGGCGGGCACAGGCACACAGTGGCAGCAGACACGGGCATGGGTGTGGGCAGGCGGATATTGCAGGGGCAAGCACGTTGGAAGCTGCTGCCGATCATGGTGTGGATGGATGCTGGACGCGTCGTCTGGTCGCCACCGGCGGGCGGCAGGCGCCAGTGCCAGTTGGGAGCAGCCAAGCCTCGTAGCCCTTTTTGGCCCTCGCCTTTTTTTCCCTTTGCCCTTTGAGCCCTTTGGGCGGTGGGCGCAGGCGCAGGCGCGCGGGCAGCAGCGTGCACGCGACACGGGCGCTCGTTTGGGGGGAGGCAGGCGACGGGGACGGGTGTATGTAGTAGTAAGAGCGAGGAGAGCAGAGGACAGGCACCGGCATAGTGGAGGCACAGGCGCCGGCACCACCAAGGGCGGCGGCGGACGGGCCAGGCGCGTGGCAATGTCAGCCAGCCTGTCATCACTAACGGCGCTTTTCGGGCGGCGGCGGTTATACAACCTACCGATAATTTGTTATTTGACCTACCGATAAGCCCGCTAAGCCAGAGTCAGGCATAGCGCGCTTGGCTAAAACATTAGTAGTATTCTTTGTAAGTTACAGTAATATAGCTACTATGTTAATAGAAATAGAGTAATGCTGCGATAGAGAGATAGAAATAGTGGTGGTAGAAAGTGAAGCTAGAGAACTAGCTATACTGCTCGTTTTTTGGTGTTCTATATAGGCTCCAAAACTGGCTCGAATATGGGCTCCCATATAGGCTCCGAAACTGGCTTGAATATGGGCTCCAAAACGGGCTCCCATATAGGCTCCGAAACTGGCTTCCATATAGGCTCAAGAAGATGCTCGTAGGCCTATACGCACCAGTTACTACGTAAGAAGAGAAGAAAGTATTAAATTCACCTTCTTAAAGTATAGCTATGAGCGCCAAGACGTTTTATTACAGTACTAACTATATACAGCTTAGATGTTACAACGCTAATGCAGACCTCTGCTTAGCGGGCTTATCGGTAGGTTGTATAACCCGCGCCCGAAAAGGCGCGGGGGCTGTTGCGTTCTTCTCGAATGCGAGGGCGGCCTCGGCTGCCATGCCTGACACGGAAGCTGCCGACCATGCCGCCAGGGGGCCGCGCAATCATGGGTGATCCACAAGCGATCACTTGCGCAGATCTCGACCACCACCACCTTCCTCCGCCCAGCTCGCCCTCGCCCTCGCCCTCGCCCTCGCCCTCGCCCGGCCGCCGCCGCCGCCGCAGCAGCAGCAACACGGCCATGCAGTATACGCGCTATGTAATGCGACTACCCTCCACCGAGTTAGGTCAGCCCCCCCCCCCCCAGCGCGTCCATGGCGGAGGCTACTGCGCGCGCCAAGCCGTGTATCGGAAACGACGCCAGCTGGTCGCTGAGACGTGCCGCCCAGCGCCTCACGGCACCTGTCAGCTCGCCGTCACCCCGTCACCCCGTCACCACTCAGCCTGGCCGCGAGCAACGCGGCCGTCTAACCGAGCGGCTTCGGCAGTTGCTTGTCGCCGTCTTGGTCCTGGCCTTGGTCCTGACCTTGACGCTGCTTGGCCGCGCCTGCCCGGTCCCTGAGGCCTGACCCGTCTAGCCTGCTCCTCGTCTGCACCTCGTCCTGCACCTCGTCCTGCACCGTGGCCGCCCGCCTGCTGTGCGACGCAACCCATCTGCGCCCGCCGTGTTGCAGCAGAGATGGTGACATGGCCGTTGTCCTTGCCGTTGCCGTTGCCGTCGTCGTCGTGGCGGCCGTGGTGGTGGGGCTGGTCGGAACGGGCGCGAACACGAACACAGACGCCAAACGTGGGGAAACACTTGGATACACACACACACTGCATAGTACACCCACGTATATACCCACGTAGTACTGGATGGATACTACCACTGCCTACATGGCCCATCAATCCTCTCGGCCACCTGCACACGCCCAGTGCCATGGATCCATGTCTCTCCACGCCATGCTCGCTCTGCACACGACACGCGCCGCCGCCGCCATGTGTATACATGGATTGTGTAGACTGTCCGTCTGTCCGTCTGTCACCGTGGCCCTCGCCAATGTCATGGCACACGTACATGTAGGCTGGCAGGCCGTGTGGCTTGCGCGCGCACCTGTGGCGTCGACCCATGCATGCGCCGTTGGACGTGCTGTGGGTGTGTGGCTTGTACCCTGCCCTGCCCTGCCCTGCCCTATCCTGCCCTACACACTCTACACACCCACACTACTGTACATACACATACATGCACGCAGCCATCCCAGCCAGCCCAGCCCAGCCCTAGAACTCCCGCCCGCCAGCATATCGCCTGCTGCCTCACCCTCACCCTCACCCTCACCCGGCTCCTGGTCGGCTCCTGCTCGTGCTCATCTCGTCTCGTCTCGTCTCGCCCATCTGCTTCTCCCGGCTTCCGTGGCGCATGCATCCCCTCCCCCTCCCCCTCCCCTCCCCTCCCCGACCCCCCTCGCGCTCGCGCTCGTGCTCTGCCGTCCATCGCACACCACCTTGGCCCCTCCCCCGAAGCCAGCCAGCCAGCGGCGGTAGCGGTAGCGAGAAAAAAAAAGCCCTTCAATTCCCACTTGCAGCACCACCCCTGCTAGAATCTCGCCGAAGAGGCGCTCCCTGCCGCGTTTTGGGAGAAGCGCTGTGGACTGCTGCCATTTAGGCACGAACCCATCATCTTCTGGAACATGAGGCTTTGGTCGCTCTGACTTTGTCCAAGCCTGACCACCCGGATCTGCATCCGATTTCACCACGGAGATGGCGTCCCGTGTAGTCTTAGAGCCCTCGACTTTTCGCTTCGCGTGCCTCGTCCCGTATCAAGCAAGCGCCTTCAGCTGTACCCGCTTTACGGAGCCATTGGGCTGTATTCACGAAACACAAGCACGCAACCATGCATAACTCCTCCCCCCTCGCTCCCCTCCCCTACCTACACACATACATACAATACCACATGGGAATACCATTTCGACTGCTGGGCCTGCCGCTCTAGCCACGCAAGAAACGCTTCTCGCTCTCCTTCTTTCTCGCTTGCCATCTTACACCACTGCCATTACTACTACTACTACCATCACCACTACCACCACTACTACTGCCGCCGCCACCACCACCACCACCACCATCATCATTATTGCCCTTCTCATCTCTGCTGTCGCACTGCCATACTAGCCCTCTCTCCAGCCATCACCCCCTAGCACAAACAAAAAAAGTCGACAGACTACTTGTTTCCAACCCGCCCCCCCCCCCCCCAATTCAACTCCCACCCTGGACCGTCACATGTCCCTCATCGCACTCGTCCAATATTAAAAGGTACCGTGGCGGCTAAACCCTGGTGCTTCTCTCGCCTCGCCGAAACCTGTGCCGGGGTCTCCATTCCTACCGTCGGGACTTGGGCTGATCGCCAGTGCAGCATCACGGCTTGCTCTATCGCCTTCACGCCAGAGCATTCCCTTTCTCGTCCTTTGCCTCCGCCCCTCGCCGCCCACACTCACTCGCACGCCTCTCCTTGGCCACCCACGCTCGACGCTCAGCCGCAAACGCCCCTCTCACTCGCACGCCTCTCCTTGGCCACCCACGCTCGACGCTCAGCCGCAAACGCCCCTCTCATTCGCACTTGCTCACTTCCGCACCCATCCCCCCTCCCTCCGCCGCCGCTGTCCTGGTCGACCACCTGCGGGCCGCTCTTTCCCTTTCTCTTTCCCTCCCTCCCTCCCTCCTTCCCGACTGTTACCCCAAGCTTGGACTCGCCGCCCACTGGAGCATTGGTTGGCTGAGAGCTTTCGATCAAGCGACACGGAACACCGCCCGACCATCGCGCCTGCAGCCTGTATACGCCTCAGGTCGTTGCCTCCACCTCGACCAAACTCTCCGCCTCCGCCTGCGCCTGTACCCGTCGCCGCACTTGCTCAGACGGGGCCCCTCGCCCTTCACCTTCCTGTCCATCCACACCCCCCAGCCCACGCCGCACCTCGCATTGCGCCACGGCAGCATCATGTATTGACGCCCGCGTTGATTGGCTGACTGCATCTACCTCGTGCCACCACAGTCTTCGAATCCCTGGGGCCATCCTGAGAAGCCTTGTGCACGCCCGCTACCCATACCACCTGCTCCTATCCCGCGCCGGCACCCTGATTCCCTCCACACCCCTCACCACCAATCCTAGCCCGAGCCTCGACATCGGCACAACTCCCCACCACGTGTGCTGTCCCGCATCATGCACAAGTCCCCCCCAAGCTCCACCCGCCCATCACCACCACAAACCATGGTATCTGCCGCCAATCCCTTTGCCGCCGCCGCCCAGCCAGCCCTTCGCCCGCCCGCTCTTCTTGCTGCACCCAATCTGCCTCCCATGGACTCCAGGCTGCCCAAGTATCCATCCACTTCCTACCGCCATTCGGCTTCGCCCAGCACGGCCTCGACGGGCATATCCGAAGTCCAACACCACGATGGCAACGGCCTGGCCATGTCCCCAACCCAGGTCTCATCGACCAATCTGAACGCGCAAAAGAGAGCCTACAGACAGCGAAGGAAAGACCCCTCGTGCGATGCGTGTCGGGAACGCAAAGTAAAGGTAAGCTTGGAATCCACAAGGAGACGGCAATGACCCAAAAGAGCACCTTGATCCACTTGTCCCCAGCGGATGCGGCCACTACCATGGCTGCTGGTAGGAGCGAGAAAGAGAGTCAGACAGAGGAGAATCCCACTGCCCTATTTGCCATTGTTTGGGCGCTCGCCCCAGGCGTCGACGGCCCATCTCTGTATACGGAGCAAGCATGCATCTCCAGGCATCTGCGCCTGATTAGCGAAGGTACATGATTGTACGCATGGCTTGAGCTGGCGGATTGCGAGGGGCGGGCCTGTGTCGATTCCACACTGACAACAATTCACAGTGCGATGCTACCGAGACCTCTGCATGTTCCGAATGCTCGAGCAGAAACCATAGGTGTCAGTTTACCAAGGAGACGAACCGCCGCATGTCTTCCATCAAGTGCGTATTCATCATCGTCTTGTGTAGAGCGACATGGCAAAGATGCTTATCTGGCGCAGACAGGTTCAGGACCTCCAGAGTCAAATTGCTGAGTTGACCCACGTAAACTCGCAGCTCCGAACAAGGGTAGCAGACCAGAGTCCCATGGACTCGGAGCGAACGGATATGAAGCGCAGGTACTCCCAAATACACGCTGGCGTCACCCAAATCCCACGGCGCGTGTCTGTTCCCGTCCTGGACAACTTTGATCGCGTCCGCGACAACATCAGAGAGCATGCTCACGGCGTCTTCAGTACCCCCCATCAAGACTACCTGCGCACTGCAGAGCCTGATTGGCCGCTGCCTCGATTACCTCTGCATGCTGACTATGCCTATTCTTCTCGCTCCTTCCTTGACACGATACACGGCCTGTATCCTGCATTGCACTGGCCCACATTTCAGCACAAGGTTGACCAAGTTTATGCCGCGCGGACCTTTGACGGTTGCTCTCGCGCATGGATTGGCTTGTTCTTTGCAGTACTGGCCTGTGGTTCTCTGCGCCGCAGATCCGACTACAGAGTCTCTCCAGGGATGCCAGAAGAAGGCCAGGCCATGTTTGACACTGCCTCTTCTGCTCTTCAGCCTTGGCCCCAACATCTCACCATGGTCCATGCTCAAGCGGCTCTCTTGATGAGTATATTCGCAACCGAGAGCAATCAACGCTCTCTCGGCTCCATCTGGCTTGCATCTGCAGTAAGGATTGTACACGAGTTACAGATTAGCCCTGAACTCGACTGCTGGTCTGCATTTGATGCCGAGGTTAGACGTAGACTTTGGTGGTCCGTCTACGTCCGTGACCGGTAAGTCACAGACATGCCTCGTACGTACAGGCTAGGTGCACACAGCTGACTGGAACACAGCATGGTTTCCCTCGAGACGAATCGGCCAATGCTTATCAACGAGAACGATTGCGAGCTGTCGCTTCCGACATCGGTAGACGACCGCTACATTCAGCCTAACGAGGCCTTTGGGCCCTTTACAAAAGCAACTCACTTCAACGATTTCGTGGCTACCATACACATGACACGCCTCTACGCGCCGTTGCAGCAGGCACTCAAGTCGAGCACCATTCTCCCGCAGACAATGGCAAGCTTTGACGAACAGCTTCGCTCCAAGCTCCTCCTCCTGCCAGAGGCTTACCAGCCAGACTCGAGTGCTATTTTGGACGCGAAGGCATTGCCGACCGTGTTTGTTCTACTCTCGGCTCGCTTTCATCTCTACCGGCGCAACCTCTCACCCGTGTCTGGTGCTGTGGAGCGGGGCAACGCGCTGGAGCGGTGCGTGTCTGTGGCCCAAGACACGGCAAAGTACGTGTCGAGGGTGTCATGCAACACTTCGATGCTAGACGCAGCCAAGGCATGGACAGAGAATGCGGCGTTGATTGCGAGCAATGTGGTATGCTTGCATCTGTGGCGATGCATTCTGATACTGTGCTTCCGGGGCGAGTATGATGCAGCTTTGGTGTGCTTACACCTGTCGAGGTCTATTGGCAGTGCACGCAACATCAATGCAGGCTGCGGGAGGAACATGTGCTTTTTTCTAGAGCGGCTATTTGACCAGGTGCGGAATAGTGTGGGAGGCAGCAAACAATTGGAACAGGATGAGGAGATGATTGCCTACCTGAGTGCTGACACGCAGGGTAGTCTAGAGCATTCTTGGGTCTGGGCAGGATCGAATATGGCGCCATCAGGGTACAGACAGGATGCGCTGCCTGGCATGACAAGGTCACCAGCAGGCGAAGAAGCGATGCGAGAGGCGCCATTGTCACGAGGGCCATTTGGTGCAGGATTGAATGGAAGCGCAGAATGGGACGACTGGGGCCGGGTGGAGGGCCTGGTGCGGCAATTGGTGGACGAGCGTCTCTACCGAGCTACACAGGGACCGACTTACTATCCACCCCCACACAATCCCGTCAAGCGAGTGCAACTTGCGTCGGACACGTATTCGCCGCCAAAAGCTGCGTCGGAGCCCAGCCCAGCCCCCTCGAGCACCAGTCGTATCAGCATAGCGAATATTATCTGAAGTGGGAAGACGAGCAGCAATCGTGTTGGCTGAGGATGCCACACACACACACACACACAGATATATGGGCGTGGACCCCCAGTACAGGCAACGGCGGCAGTGCTGTATTGGAGACAGGTCGGATAATACACATATTTGGGGCCTTTTGTCTTTGGTGCAATGAGACTGGGATCCATGGACTAAGGGATGAATGGGGGGAGGGGGCTCGGAGGATGAGCCATGTTGTAGGCTGGGTGGGCGATGTGGTATAGGGCGGCAAGTTGGCTGTAGGATGAATAGTATGGGTGAAAGGCATATGGAGGTGATGAAGCGGGGGGGTCCTATGTGGGGATTGGTACATAAGGATAGCCCCCCCCCCTCCCCCCCGATGACAAGCATGGTGGCCCGCGGACGTGTATGCTAGGTTCGCGCCGCGTTGTACCCGCAACCTTCTTTTCCAAGTTGCACGACAGGTGGGAGCCAATGCGTGGCAGACGGAAAAAAGCCAAGGATGCCAGGTCGAGTGTGGGGGCGGAGACTGGGCGTACATATAGTCGGTTGGGTGTCGGGAAGACTCAACAGCATGCGCGTGTGAAAATGGCGCAGTGGAGAGGGCACGACAGCGACAGCGACAGCGACAGCGACAGCGACAGCCATGATACGACCAAGTACGAGGGGCCGACATGTAGGGACATGAGATGGATCGGGCGGTGCACCCGCGGTGTTGTGGCGGGCGGAACCCCCCCGGCGCATGGCAGGGCGTGGCATGGCTCCCCCCTCTACCCCGCTCTTAGCCGGCCCAAAGCAGCTAGCCCATGTCCGCAAGCAGCCAAGGGGGGTGAAGGGCGGTGTGCATGGGCGCCTGCGCTGTGTTGCTGCTCACAAGACAAGCTTCGAGGCAAAAAGGCTTAGCCAGGCACGTCGACGCCTAAGTAGACCATGGATCCAGGTAGTAATCAACCAATCAACCCAGTACCCCGCCATGGCGCCCGGCCACGCTCTGCGACGCATCTTTGCTGTGAGCACCCATCAGCTGCTGCAAGTCGGCCAGCCGCACGCCGTGGAACGAGGTAAGCGCCGCTTTGGTGGTGGGGCGCCCGCTCGCCGTGCTGTGCTGTGCTCCCTTGCTGCTGTGCTGTTGAGCTGCCACGGATGCTATCGGTCCTAGAGTGCACATTGGCCTGTGGCTTACGAGCACTCGACATTAGCTCCTGCCTACGCGCGTACATGTGCGTTCGTGTCTTGAGGCATATTAAGCTGCCCGTTGCCCCTCCTCCTACGCCATCCCCCCCCCTCCCCTCCCCCACCACCACCCTCTCTCCCCCTCCTCGTTCACCAACAATCCACAACCATGGTGCACATCAACCGCGTAGCCACCTCCAAGGAGATTGACGAGGAAAGGGCCCAATTCGACGACATTGCCGCCGTCAGCACCATCAATCTGACCCCGGACGACGAGCTGGATGACTTCACGGCAACCGTCTATGGCAGCAGGTATGCCGCCGAAGACCTGCCCAGGCATGAGATGCCCGTGAGTTTGTTCATGCTCTCAACATGGCCTTTGCAAAGCCCCGCAAGCTGACCGGAAAACTAGGAGCGAGAGATGCCGCCCCAGGTGTACGTACTGCTGCTGCCCTCCAAGCAGCCCCGTTGCAACAAGCCGCTCACTTCTCCTTCAGGGCCTACCGCATGATCAAGGATGACCTTACCCTCGACGGAACACCAACGCTCAACTTGGCTTCTTTCGTCACCACCTACATGGTATGCACCCCAGTCCATGCTTGTCAAGCTGCTAAATGCCAACACTCTGCACAGGAAGACGAGGCTGAGAAGCTCATGGTGTATGCGAAATAACCTGCTCCTCCTCTATTGAACTTGCGAGTAACCGTGCCATCCAGCGACGCCTTCTCCAAGAACTTTATTGACTACGAAGAATACCCCGTCAGCGCCGATATCCAGAACCGTACGTACGCGAAAACAAGCAAAAGGCTTTTCTGGCACCGACTGAGCTGTATACAGGATGTGTCTCCATGATTGCTCGACTGTTCAACGCACCGAGCACAGACGATGCAAACATTATTGGTACTTCGACAATTGGATCTTCAGAGGCCATTATGGTTTGTACCAGAATAGCAAATAGCCAGAGTTTGGAGCTGACGCTGTCTAGCTGGGTGTACTGGCAATGAAGAAGCTTTGGCAAAACAAGCGCAAGGCCGAGGGAAAGCCCTTCGACAAGCCCAACTTGATCATGAACTCGGCAGTGCAGGTTTGCTGGGAGGTAAGTGGCTTCATTTTGAGCTCGACCAACCGGCGCTACAAGACCAATCATGCTAACCTCGTTTTTGCAGAAAGCATGCCGATACTTTGACATTGAAGAGAAATATGTCTACTGTACACCCGATCGCTACGTCATTGACCCCAAAGAATGCGTAGACTTGGTTGATGAGAACACCATTGGCATTTGTATGCACTCAATCAATCATTCACAATGTTTGGGCGTGGCTAATCCACAACAGGCGCAATTCTCGGAACAACATACACTGGCGAGTATGAAGACATCAAGGCCATCAATGACCTACTGGTCGAGCGAGACATTGATGTCAACATTCACGTCGACGCTGCTTCAGGTGGTTTTGTCGCTCCTTTTGTCAACCCCGGCCTTCTCTGGGACTTCCGTCTTCCCAAGGTTACCACCATCAACGCCTCAGGACACAAGTATGGCCTTGTTTACCCTGGTGTGGGTTGGGTCGTCTGGCGAGACCCCCAATACCTACCCCAGGAGCTTGTCTTCACCATCAACTATCTTGGTGCTGACCAGGCTTCCTTTACCCTCAACTTCTCGCGTGGAGCCTCGCAGATTATCGGACAGTACTACCAGCTCATTCGTCTTGGAAAGCGTGGCTACAGGAGGATAATGCTGAACCTGACACGCATTGCCGACTACCTAGCCGCAAATCTCGAGTCCATGGGCTTCGTCATCATGAGCCAACGCGGAGGCCAAGGTCTCCCGCTCGTCGCATGCCGCATTGACGAGGATCTTGACAAGCAGTACGACGAGTTTGCCATTGCACACCAGCTCCGTGAGCGCGGCTGGGTAGTGCCCGCCTACACCATGGCGCCCCATTCGGAGAAGATGAAGATGCTGCGTGTCGTTGTCCGTGAGGACTTTACCAAATCTCGGTGTGACGCGCTACTTGCAGACTTTCGGCAAGCTTTGCAAACACTCGACGCGCTCGATGCCAAGAAGATTGAAGACCAGAGACAGTAAGTTTTGCATGGCCGGGCGCATTTTGATCCATGGCACATACTAACAGAATGCCAGACATGCATTTGCTATGCGCCGCCGCTCGACGCTCGTCAGTCCCATCTTTAAGAGGCAGGCCACGGATCACTTTGAAGAGAAGCACAGTCTGCAGGGCAAGACGGGCAAGACTCATGCCGTTTGCTAAATGAATCTTTGGTAAAAGACTGGCTGGTCCACCTAGAAGATACAAGATGACGACGACTTGAATGAAATTATGATGACAGTATTGCCCTGATTCGTCGTACTGATATTGACATGTGCATTTGCGAGGAGCAATGAATGAGGCATTTGGGCTAGCTACCTGGAGTCTCTTTTGAAGGAGTTTTGCCACGTCGATGGTGTCCATTTAGTCCAGGCCTGCGCCTCGGGCTGTAGGTACGGTCGTTTTGCAAATGGAGTGGAGGCGATGTTGTTGGGAGCATGCAGTGTGTCGTGAGCATGGCCGTCTGTGCCTTTGAGCTCATACTCGCATTCCCAATGCGTCCCCGTTGTTGTCTCGGCACGGTTCGACAGCGTCTCATGGGTTACGACATTGTCGAGTCGGCTAAAGGGCCGGTGTGTGATTTGCAGGAGCGAAAACGTTGACAACTATATTGTACATTGCAAGAAGCGCACATATCTTGATTGCACGGAAGGGGTTGTGCAGAATGGCCCAGTCAAGACCATGCTTGGCAACAGCGTAGAAATAGTCTGCTAGTTCGGCCGGGGGTGCCAAGACGGTTGCTTTGCTCTGGCCCTTTCGGACGGACGATAGACGCGGGTGTGGTCCATGACTTCTGGCACCGTGAGAAGTGCTGCAACCGGAGACTCAGCAGCATCGTCGTGGTTTTGCTCGAAATGCCTGGAAAGCGCCTCCATGTCTTGGCCCCGTCGCACTGCGTCCTTGTTAGCCCTTTTTATGCAGCAAGTAAGTACAGTCAGGATGCACAAGGTGATGGGGATAGGGATCGGAAATGACTTTGGCCAGAGACCTTTGTACGCCGCGTGCGACAGGGTTGACAGGCTACGGCGACGCGCGATGGCCAAGCGGGAATGGCGGCGGCACGTGTTGCGCTATTAATACCCTTGGCAGCCGTAGCCGTCGTGGTCGCTGGGGGGGGGGCGAGTTATTGGATCCGGGGGACGCGGCGCTATGTCACGATGGCTGGCCATGATCCGACTTGACGAGGGTTTTCCGTCGAGGCTCTCGGTCTCATTCCAAGGCTGCGTGAAACATATACATACATGGTGCATGTGGCGGCATGGCTTGCCACCACCAGCCCGCGCGGGTGACGTCTACTGCAATTTCTTTTTGCTTCGCCAGTTTCATCCCATGTCAAAGTTTGTTATCCTGGATGAAACCATTGCGAATGACGAGAGAGTCAGCACATGGTAGATGTGGAAGTCAAGCCCCGTCTCCTGCATACCGAAACATGTGCCGAAATGGTGCCCGCACCTCTCGGTCATAGCAGAGTTGGCATATCCAGTAGTACGATTCAAAAGCGCCATCGGGTAGCGGACAAGGCGGAAGAGGCATAACATTGGAGCACCTTTTATCATCTAGTATTCCTATCTATTTGCAAAAGTGTCGTGAAGGGTGCTCTAATATCCGGGCCAAACAACCTCATCGCAGTCAGGGTGCGCAAAGTTGCCGTTGCTCATTTCATATTCGTACTCGAGATCGGGCTGGAGTTCCCAATACAGCGTCTCCGCATCGCTGCCCATCTCAAAGGTGTAGGATGCCGCGTCGTCATCCACGTACACCTTTGGAATGCCGTTGGCGGCAGCAGCTTCGACCTGTAGCTGGACTTGGCACGAGCGCTCCATCAGCGTATAGAGGTATGCTGCTTCATCAACTGTGCTTCCTACCGTCTGGGAAGAGTTAGCGGATGCAGCATGAGCAATGGGAAGCTGGCACCTACCAGCAAGCCGTGGTTACGCAGGACCATGGCTTTGCCTTTTGGCCCCAAGGCGGCGGCCAGTCTCTTGCCCTCTTCCTCGCTGAAGACA
This sequence comes from Exserohilum turcica Et28A, assembly GCF_000359705.1. NCBI lineage: Eukaryota > Fungi > Ascomycota > Dothideomycetes > Pleosporales > Pleosporaceae > Exserohilum > Exserohilum turcicum. The sequence goes on along the minus strand of NW_007360136.1, from coordinate 3,388,897 downwards.
ACACCGCCAAAGTCCTTGTATACGGCTTGGGCGTCGCCATAAAAGTAGCAGGCGTCCTGGTTGAGCATCTCCAACGGCCTCGCAAAAGCGCTCCAGGCCTTGCCTGCCCTGCCGTGACAGTGGCACGCTGCATTGACATCGGGCCGTGCCTTGTGCACCGCCGAATGGATCAGGAAGCCGGCAGCGTTGGCGGGCCTGCTTTGGTTGCCGCCGACTACTTTGCCCTCGTAGTCAACGAGCACCATGTCTGATGCCTTGATCAGGCCAAAGTGCTTTCCGAGTGGGTTTGTCCAGAAGGTGTGGGGGTTCTCGGGGTCGCGGACGGAAATGTGGCCACTCATGCCTTCGGTGAAGCCGTTCCTGGCGAAGATACGAAAGGCGCCTGTGCCGTGTTACCAAGTGCATGTCGACGGATGCTGTATCTATGCTAAGACTGACCAGCCATGTGAGACAGGATCCATGCGCGCTGCTTGTCGTACGACGAGAAGAGCGGCACGCTGGGAAGACACATGCCCTGCGAGATGGCCTGGAGGGGCGTCAACTCCTTGGATGCGTCTTCTTTGGAGCGTGGGACCAGCTGCTTGGTCTGCGGCAGCTGTCTTGGCTCCACTTGAACGGCAGAGGGGGCCATGGTGGGGGGATATCCGAGCTGACGAGATGCGTCTGTCGAGGGGATGCGGGGTTGAAGGCTGCAAGCAAGTATCTATGTACGTACTTAGGTAAGAAGCCGATCAAGCTACACGTCCATGGAGCCCAGACGAGACGTGGCAGATATCTTGCCAAAAACTGGATACTTATCGTCACGATAAAGTGTGGCGTCGCGCAATCGCATGTGCAAAGCCACAGCGACGACCGGCCCGGTCCAAGGTGCGGCCGGCCAGTGAGTGGGATGCATTGCATCCACTCAACACCAAGCATGCTAGCATCTATGTGTCTATCACCAATAGTCACTCCTGTGTGCTTGTACTAGTAGTAGCCCCATTGCAACATATACCGCCCCCCTTTATCGAGCACATTACGTCTAGTATTTACATAACCACTCATACTTATACGAACGAGTTCATATCTGTCGCGGCCCCCACCCATTATCCACGTATTTCCCCTTCTCTTCACTCTCTTTTCCAACAGTGGGATATTGTAACCTTGACTCTATACGATACATACTTTAATCTCATAATCGCTGCCGCTGAGCTTGACGAGGACAACATTTAACTTTGTTGTGTTGTTGTCCTGCATGGCCGCGTGGCTATAGAGTGACACATTAATAACAAGTTCCTCCGTATACGTGGGAATTCACCGACAGATTTGCACAAGGGCCAAGACTTGGAAGTTGTCGGTGTGTGCACCCGTATGTAAACTGCAACCGGCCCGTGTGTAAAACCCCCTAGCTTATTCGAGTTCTGACCCTGGTTGTTCTTTAGACGACTCTTTGAAAAACGAGACACTTCAGCCCTTCTTGACATTGTGTCTAAAGAGGGTCTCCGCATGTCACTATGCAACGCCAAGGTGCACCCCACAGCTCAAAAACACATGTCATCAACGTCTGACCTGTAATCGAATTCGCTATCGTATCAGTGCCCATGAGCTTGGGCTACACATCACGTCAGATTATAGCGGCCTTACACGGACGCAGCATTCCTCGCCTGAATCAGATTTTGCATAATTTCGAAAATAAAAAACAGTCCACAAGGGAACACCATCCTGACCTCAATTCGCTACATTTTGGGGATACACGACTTGACATGTGAGCCAGCCGCCAGAAGCTGACACCCTTCCAGACCACCAACCATAACCTATTGAAGAGGGATATCGGCAGAACCATGCAATCAATGACAGTCAACTTCCTATGCATGTATTAGTATGGCTCAGCATCCGAAGCAGCACGAGATACATACGTGGCATATCAATGATTCAGCAGTCGGACACGACACTCGGCCTGACCAGCCACCTTTCTTGCCGGCTGGACAAGGAATTGAAACATCATATTCACCCTGCTGGCCACATGGAAGACACATCTGCTGTTTACGTCCAAGTACACCAGTTGAACACATGGCGAGAGTAGTCAAGGTGACAAAAATTGCAGAAAACGACTTCATTATTGCGGGTATTTGGTCGTCTTAAGATACAGGAAAGATAAATACAAAGTATACTCAGAATGCTTTTTCTGGAGTTTTACATGAATGCGCAGCGGGGAACTCGTTCATTATATATGTGTGTAACCGCACGGAATGCAAAGGTATCTGTGTGCTGCAGATTAACAAAAGGTTCAAGGAGATAGAGATTATCGCACCAAGCGCAGAAAAAGGCGGTGAGTGCCTTTTGACAGGCCATACGGAGGTGACTGTCAAAAGTTCTTGCTAGCGCCACGCTAAGCCGCTAGCCTATTAGCCTAACTATTCTTAGTGCCTATACCAATTCTTTAAAGCTAGCAATAGCTTATATACTTATTTTTAAGTATTTTTAATTTACTATAGCTCTGAATATAGATATATTAATCTACTTTTTTATTATTATATTAAAGTTACCTTTTAGTAGTCAATTTATACATGGAATTATAAAAATAACAAGTATATTACTATATATAATTAACTTGATTTATAGTAAAGCCTACTAATTAGGCTTTGTGCCTAACGTACGCTTAATTAAAATCTTTTTATAATACTTTAAAGATACCTTACGTATAAGCTACCTTTATAAATAAGAGAAAATATATAATACTACTTTTAAGAACCTATACTATAATAAGTATAAAAAAAGCTACAATAATATTACTAGTAATCTTAGTATTTATAGCTATAATACTTTATCATTCACTATATAAAAAGTCTTTTAAGTAGCTAGTCATAATAAAATAAAGCTAATAAAAAATCCTAAATTAATAATAAAAATGAAATAAAAAAGACTTAAGTAGTATTTTCCTTACAAAGATTATATACTTAAGAATTAAAAAATCTCATTTAGTTAAATAAGACTTTTATTATTCTTAACGATTATTATAGCAGCTATTATATATAGTAACGCTTAGATAAAGGTTTTATTAAAAGTATTATTTAAAAGTAGTGAGAAAGCTACTCTAAATTTGAATTTTAGAGCTACTTTATAAATAACTATCAAAGTTTTTATTATATCTAAAAGCCTAAGACTATATAAAAAAAAAAAACTACTTTCCAAATTGGAAAGTTAAATAAGACTCTAAAGCCTTTTACAAGAGAAGTGTAAAAGCTTATAATAAATATAAAAAAGCTTAAATTATATAATAAGCCTAGTAAAGTTTTATAATAGAAATAAGTAAAAGATATAAGTAAGCTAGCTTATAAAAGTAGTTATAGTAGTATTAATTAGTAGTATTACTAAATTTAAGTTCTTATCTTAATACTAATCTCTTTCATAAAAGAGTGCTAAAAAAATGTATATATTTTTATTTAAAAAGATTAAGCACTTTTATATAACTACTTACTATACTTAAAGAACTATATACTAGAATACTAAGGTAAAGTAGCTTTTATAGCTAAGTAATTTACCTAATTTTAATACTATTTAAATAGCTTAGCTATAGCTTAAAAGAAGAATAATACAAAAAGGCGTACTAAAAGGTTAAGTAAAAAGAATAAAAGTATAGTAATAGTACTAGAATAAGCTACTTTAATACTAAGTTTAAGCTTAAATAGAGCGTATTTTGTTTTATATTTAAGAAATTATTAAACTTAAAGGTAGCAATAAGTATAAAGAGGGGCGGCGGGACTGATCTACATAGCTTTAGCCCTATTTTCGGCGGTAATCAATGCACCCCTGTCAGCAAGAACTTTTGACAGTCACCTCCGTACTACCATCCCAGGATGCAAACTTTCGATCAGCGGATTCCTGCATTGGCAGCTAGCGTCCTGTGCAACCAAAAATAGAAAGCGGGTTGAAAGAACCATATATGATACAAGATTTCGGGTGCATCAGCTGCGTATGCAAAACCTGTAGACACGTCAAGAACTAAAAACAGCACCAGAGCGCAACATGCAAAGAAAAAGGTTAGCATAGTGCGTCATCCGATTGCTCGGCATGGTTGCTACGAATAGCCCTTTTCAACAGCCAAAATTCTGTCCAAGTTAGTGAAAAAAATCACCTTTTTTGTCTAACCGAGAAATACATACACAGCACGCTTGTTTCCCAGTGCCAATAGTATCGCGGTTGCAATACAAAGTGCAGTGTTTTGTGATGCCATTTCCACAGCGACGATAACGTGTCTTGGTCCTAAAACCTGTAGCGCAATCGTCGCAGACATCCCATGCCAGGGCAGGACCGATAAGCAAGGCCATCAAGCCGACGAAGATCGTAAGAGATGACTTCATGGTTGTAGTGGCAAGCTGACTAACGAGTAAGTCAGATTGTGAAACATGCAGAGATCATCATTACTGTAAATTAGCGTTTCGCAGAAACGTACCTGTATGCAATCAGCAATCAGCGTATTGGATAAGTTTCTTTTTTAGTAATATCGTCTATGCAGTATCACAGGCTTACGGTGGCGGCGGAGACAGTGCTGATGCAGAGTGGATCTATCAATCGTAAAAAGACTGCTCTCGGTGACAAGTTATACTGCATTTCTCTCTCAATAGGGGTTAATTATTAGCGTGCTAATTAGATTCTAATTTCTGTCTCTCCTTAAGATATTATAGTCTAGTGCTAGGCGCTACAGAGTTTTCTAGGATCTTGCCTTTTCTTCTAGATTAGTAGGTACTAAGCTAAAAGCGTAGTAGGTCCGCATTCATTAGCACGTTCGCCTTACCTACTTATCTTTAGCCCTTCTTTCACCATTATTTCTATAACATAAAATTTATTTCTAGGCTTATATTTTAAAAGTAATTTTAATTTACTAACAAAGCAGATTCTATAACGTAATAGAGTATCAATACATAATATTCAAGTTATTATGCCCTATAACCTAGATATGGTAATAAGAAAGCAGTATACATTATTAGGAATTATTTCTACTTGTAGTTATGCCTTATAATAGGCAGTTAAATAACGCAATAAAATAACTAAAAGCTTATAGTAAAAGTAGTGTAATATGAACATATCTATACTAATTACACTTACTTAACTCTAGCACTTGAGTAGAATTTAATATAGTCTTTTCCCTACGTCTTAAACCTAAGACTTTAAACTTTATAGGCAAATAGAATATTCAATATAACTAACGCATACAGCGTATTATACTAGTGTTCTAGTCAGGTGTCTTTGCACCATTCTATAGACAGTAATTTCTATCCTATAGCTAACATTACTATTTAAGTTAAACTTTATCTTAGACTAGAAGCAATTAGACTACTAGTCTACTAGTCTAATTTATCTAATTATGTAATTTAGTTACGCATTTCCTAATAACTAGTAAGCTATACTTCTAGCTATACTTCTAGTATAGCTGTCCTTATAGATAAAACTATAGCTACACTATCTTCTATACAAAATATATTATTTTGTTCTCTTAGATACCCTATAAGTTATCGACTAATTCTATAGTAATTCTACTATTACTATAACTCTACAACTTTGCTTTATACTTTAGCAATATTAGTGTAATGGGCGGGCCCAACGGGCCGAGCGTACGACTACTTACGCCATCCATTGCCAAAAAGGCAGTAACAAGACTTCAAGCTTCTTGAAGTCTAGGTAGTCGTATAGATATACTCGATCACACACACACTTTAGGCGTAGCCTCTTACAATTAGATCGTTAAATAATTGCGAGTTAACATATAGCCTATCTAGAGGAGACCATTTTATTATTAACTAGTTAATCTATAAGTAGGGACTCTTCAACTTCTAGTCTTTAAAGACAAGGTTACCTACAAACTTTTAGTCCTATTGTTACACGGGGGTCGGCTATACTTCTCTGGTCTCGGTCCGGGTTAGGGCGAGTAGACTAAAGCGGTAGTCCGTGTGATTGTTTGCGAAGTGCTATGTGGAAAAGAGTTATAGGATTTAACCAAAAGAATGAACAATCAATTCTATACTAAGATAGAATAACTAGTATCAATCTGTGTAAGAGATGAACTATTCTGAAGAGTTGACCACAACGAGTGTAATAATGAAATCCAACCCATTCTTATACCCATTGCCTCTGGCCCTGACATCTGTGGCATCTCCCAGAGGCCTGGCATCTAGAGATGTCCGAGATGTCCTGGCATCTCCCGAGGTCGTGGCATCTGTCTTCTTGGCAAGATGTCGCGTCTTGGCGAGATGTCAGTCACGTGATCCGCGCCCCGCGCTGATCGTTACCTTCTGACGTGGACGCCCATAGGCTTCCTATCTCCCGTCCGTTGTCAAGGAGAGGATCCTTCTTGTTACCTTGTAACACCTATATACTATACGCCTTTGCCAGCTAGACATATAAATACACTAACTTTACTTCTATAGACAAAGCAAAAGTAATTAGTGTTCAAGAGTGCTACGTCTTTTTACTAACGCGAATTATACTAGTAATCACACTAATTTTTCTCTTAGTTCTACAACCCTTTACAGCTATTATTAAGTCTACACTAACTTACTATTAGTTCTAAGTGTAGAAGATAAGAACTTTTAGTATTACCTTTTGCGTGTAATGCCTAGCATAGGCCTAAGCATTTATATCTTTACATTTAAGTATTGTCTAAAACGATATTAGTAAAATTCTATTCTTATAGTAAATATACATACTTCTAATCTAGCTAGAGCAGACTTACAATCTACGTCACCTATATTTATATCCTTGTAACGGGTCGAGTCCTATTAGACTGCGCACGCAACTACAACGCGCCCACCGCGCCAAAAAGGCTGGCACAAGATATCAGAGCTGCTGATATCGTTGCGTAGTTGATACATAAGATAGCCACCGCTATCTGTACTGTAGCGGGCTACCTAGCCCGTTACAATCCTAAAGAGAATAAATAGAGCTATTAGTAGAATTAGGAGGGAGTGTAATCTAATTAGCTATCACAAGGCCTAGATATTATAAGTCAAGGGTTAAGTATTTAATATAAAAAATTATAGATATAGGAATTCTGAAAACTGTAAGTATATATAGAATAGATAACCTATACGTTCAATTTTCATTCCGCTTTTATTAATTTAGCTATATTAAAATTTAAATACTTAATTTAACTATCCATAGTCTCTGTAACAAAGTTAGTATAGCTAAATCTTATCCTTAATAACAATAGCTTATCTTATAGTTTAGGTAAGCGCTAAAGACTAACGTGTTTTATCAGTAAGCGGCCCACATCAGTCAGTGGCCCACCCTATTAAACTTGACCTAACGTTCTACGCAATTAAGTCACAACAACGTAATAAAATAAGATAAAACTTAAAAAATATAATTTATTATCTAGCTCTACACTAAGTTCTTTTATAACCTTAAACGTGGCACTTTGTGCACGTTAGCGGCGCGCGCTAACGTCGCTAACTGCTCTCACCCTATTTAGCCTCTACAACCACTCTTTCTGCCTCTATAGTAAGCTACTAAGCCTATCGCACCTTAAGAGCTCCACTAAAAGCAATATATTAACGTGGCTATTCTTGCTGTTATTATTAACGCTAGACTTCTGCACGTAGCTTCTTATTCTCCTCTATAAGTATTGTTGCTAATTGCATCACAAGCTAAGCGCTTTTCGCAAGCTAGCGTATCGCAACGCTTAGTGTGGGTGGTCAATGCGTGCAACGGGTCAGACAATGCAACACCACCACTAAAATGTCTGCCTATTAAAAATGAGGCTGTAGAGCACCATACAAAAGCTATTATTACGAGATTTTTTAGTAGAGTAGTCTAAATAGTTCAAAAAACAATCCTATCTACTCAAATTTCTTTGGCAGTTTGATGTTGCGGCCACGCATCGTTGTTTTGGTGGTGGGCTGCGCAGCCGACGATGCAGACGCACCACCACTTTGGCTGCCTGCATCACCACCACCCTTTGACTTTTTTGACTTTTGAGACGATAAAGCTTTTCGTTTAGGTATATTTTGCTTATCGCAAGCTTTTTTTAAAGTTGCGACTGCGCGATCGCGAGCTTTTTAGGCGCGTCTTAACTAGAGTTCTTTGGCCCTCACTTCTCTCTCTTTATCCCTTGCTATTTTCTTTAACTCCCGCGCAGTGCTTGCCTCGTCTATTAATTTTTCTCGTAGAGCTATACTAGCAGCTCGTTCCTATTGTTTCTCTTTTTTTTTAGAGTTTTTTAAGCTCTTCTTGGTGTTTTTTTTAACGTTCTTGAGCTCTCGCATCTTCTATTGTCCTAGGACTCCACACCACCGCTGGAGTATGATACTGCTTGCTTTGCTAGAGCTCTAGAGGCTTCTTTTGCTTCTTTAGATAATTTTTAATAGCAAGTACTTCTCGTAGATTAGTGTTTTCGTGGTGCAAAATCTCGTTGTTAACCTAAAGTGAAGCAATAGTGTCTTTTACTGCAGAGACTATAACTTTAGCACAACCCGTTATAGTTTTGTCTAGAAAATCAGATAGCTCTCTTGCAGTATCCCTATCACCATGCTCTCCAAGTTCTAGATTAATATCTTGTTATAGTGTTAACTTTTTAAGATGTTTAAGCACGGTATTACTATCCTACAGGTGGACGCTAGTAGCTTAAAAACAGCTTAGTATCTTGTTAGACGTGAACGCCTGTGTCCACGCCGCCTAAAATAACTATAAAAAGTCACTTTTGTGCACCTCTACTAAGCCTTGACTATAGTAGGATAGACTATTAAGTTTTTTAGTATACGCGCTCGAGAGGGGCTTAAACATGCTAACGTCGAGTGGCTAGAGTTGGTGAGATGAGTAGGAAGGGAGAGTAGCTAGGAGAATCCTGTTAGAGTTACAAAACTCTTGAAAACTTGGAGTCTGATGACTCCCATAACTGTCTAGGATCAGCAACTAATAATCGCGCTTTGCTTTGTCTTTCGTTTGGCGCTAAAACACCTGCTTAAGCTAAGATAGCCCTAGGATATTGTTACTCTAGCCCGAGTCGCTAGTAGCAAAAAACATCTAGTGTTGGGAAGGATCTAGGTGCTCTACCTAGTTGTTTCGAAGTCCAGCTTTGCTCTCAAAGATTATCATAGGCGATATCTAGCTCCCGTTAGCACAAATATAGTCTAAAGTTGTTATCCACTCCCTGCTGCTGTCTCTAACAGCTGCTCGAACTTTCTTTTTATCCTAAAGTCTCTTAGAGAACACCCTTTTAGTCCTTAAAGTGACACTAAAGAGAAAGCCCTTTTCGTCCATATTATAGATATTTTGCGGCTAGATATCGTATTTCTCGATATAATTGTGAAGTAGATAGAAGTAATTATAGTAATCTTCAAAATCGTCAGCTTTTTTGCGGTTTTAGTTAATGCCAGCGGTGTTTCTAGTGATAATTTTCTCTCTGTTCCGCTAAAGAAATCTTGTAACCTAGCTGTTAGATAGCTGTCTTTTTACAATATTAGCAATATATTTTTTAATTATCTCTTAGGACAGTAGAGTACTACGCTTAGAGAGTTTTTCTATGTGCTAGACAAGGTATTTCTCTTGTTATAGTAAGAGTAGTCGTCGTAGGTGTGCAGTGGCTGCACGCGACTGCGTTTTATTTTAGTGGCGACGCGTTAAAGTTGATGCTGCAACACTATATATTCTTGCAGCTGCACGGTACGAGATTTGTCCTTCTAGACTTTGCGAATTAATTGCCGCAAGCGCTTTTTCGATAGCTGTCATAGTGGTGGAGTTGTGGGGATTTGAAATTGGTGGGTTCTACTTTGGGAGATGCAGGGGGTGTTGCATTGTCTGACCCGTTGCACGCATTGACCACCCACACTACAGAGGAGGATTATCTTCATCTCTTCGCAGAGATCTCGGAAATCCACCGAGCAGTGGCTCTCATGGCCGTCAATAATAAGCAGCCTATGCGTCCCCACAGGCCGCGCATAGGAATCAAAGTGACGAAGCCAGTCAAGCGCTAGATCGTTGTTCGTCTAGCTAGTAGGACTAACTTAGATCACCTAGTCGCGTGGCAGATCCTCTGTAAACTAGGTAGAGATTACAGTGCCCGTGCACCAGATGAGCACCATCGCCAGTTGAGCACCCCCACCACCACAACAACAAAACTTCAACGCGTCAAAACTCAACCAATATGGACCCGATTCAAGAAGCGATTGCAGAAATCGAATCGCGAGAACCAGGAGATAAATTCTCGTATCAAGCAATCGCGAAAAAGCATGGTGTAGCACGAATGACGTTGATGAGACGACACCGCGGCGAAACTAAGGCCTATGGCGTGCGCAACCTCTCCCTCCATCCACAACACGAGAAGGAGCTTGTACGATACATCGATACGCTTACCGAACGACGTTTGGCCACCTACGAAGGAAATGATACAACGCTTTGCTTCAGATTTGGCTGGAAAGCCGGTTTCAGAAAGCTGGGTTGACCGGTTCATCCGCCGGCACCCCAACCATCTCATCTCTGCCCACAGCAAGGGGATGAGCAAACTTCGTTGCAACGCCGATTCAGGAGCCAAGTACAGCTTGTATTTCAAGCTTCTGGTTGAAAAGATAGAGGAGTACAACGTCCAACCCTCCCATATATTCAATATGGACGAAAAGGGGTTTCAACTTGGAAGGATTGGCAGAACAAAGCGTATCTTCTCTAAGGCACGTTGGGATAAAAAGGGGGTACGCCAACCGCTTGAGGATGGCTCAAGTGAGTGGATCACCGTTGTGGCGTGTATTTGTTCGGATGGGAGCGTATTGAGTCCTTCTCTCATCTTCAAGGCAGCCAACGGAGCTATACAAACAAGCTGGGTTGATGCTGTACGAGCAGGAAACCACT
>NW_007360136.1:3358885-3370114 GCF_000359705.1 Exserohilum turcica Et28A | reverse complement strand
TAGGGTACAATCGGGCCGGGCAGGTGGAGTAAACGAGGTCGTAGACGAGTATGGGAGGCGAAGGGCGTTCAGCCCGTTACAGGCATCTCTGATGTCCTGGCGCCCGCAGAGGACCTGGCATCTTAAGATGTTTGATCTTGGCGAGATGCCAATCACGTGATCAACGCCCCGCGGTGATCATTACCTTCTGACGTAGTCGTCGGTTGGTCCTCGACCTCGACTCCTACGTCAAGGAGAGAATCCTTCTTGTTACTTGTAACAACGACTTAATTTTTGTAAGTTAAAGTATCTTTTACTTATTTCAAACTTTTTACTACTTTTTTTTAAGTTTTTATAGTTTTACTATAAAAATAAATAGCAATTTTTTCTTTATTAGCTTAGTTTAACTTAGATTAATTTATCTTAGTTTAACCTTTATTAAGTTAATAAGCTTTATAGTAAATTAAAATAAAGTTACTTAAGCTCATTTTTATTAAAAAGGCCTAATTAGTTTAAAAGCTTTTTTTATTTTTTGGTAAGGCTATCTTTATTTAGCTTTAAGTAAAGTAGCTAGTACTACTACTTATTGTACTAGCTCTTCTTTTTATAAAGTATTTTAAAAAAAGAATTCAAATATTAGTACTAACGTGGTTCATAAGCGAGCGGACACCCCAAGCGAGCGGACACCTCCCCACCAGCGCGTCAACTTCAACACGTTATCACAGCCTTTTATCACAGTCAATAAACTATTGCAATATACTAAATTAATAATCAAAATCGCTACTATCACTTGCACTATCTATCTCAACTGCGCAGGTACGAGCGTTGTGTCCAGTCTGCTTGCAACGCCCGCACCGCCGCTCTCCTCGCACCCTCTTCGACGCACTCTCACCATCACCACGACTGCTACCCGCCTGTTCAGCTAATACTTCTTGTACTTCGCCTATAGTAAGAGTCTCTTCTGTCCGTACGTATCGCCGCTTGCGGCTTTTACGCTTATTTAACTCGTCAAGAGCCGCTTAAAGCGTACCCATTTCCTCCATCATAAGCGTCATTTTATGTGCTATTTGCTAGGCCCCCTTACTTAGCTGCGCGATCTGCTTAGTAAGTGAATTGGCAGAAGATCTACGGCGTTTTCTCACGCTCTCTTGAATAAGACTAATTTGAGACTCAACTTCGCGCGCGTTGCGTGGTGTCTGCGCCTGCCAGGCAGCTACCCGTCGTGGTGATTGACGAGGTGTCTGCACCACTACATCAAGCTTAGATAGCACAGCCTGTAGGTCGTGTGGGACTAGACTAGCACCTCTAAAGCCAGCTTGGATATTCTCCTTCGTGATAGACTGCTCAAAAGCAGCCTTAAAGGCTGGTAGGAAGGTTTCCTTGCTAATATAGTAGGTGCGGTTGCGTGCCAAGCCTGAAACAGCGTCGCCATACTTGCGCTTCAACGGCGAGAAGCAGGCGACGTCAAGGGGCTGTAACAGGTGAGACGAGTGTGGAGGCATGCAGAGAAGAATAATATTCTTCTCCTTGCAAAGATCTTGAAATTCGATGGAGCAGTGGCTCTCATGGCCGTCGATAATAAGCAGTCGATACCCACCTACAGTAGAGCTCTTTGTATGGGTATCAAAGTGCTCTAACCAGGCAAGACTAAGCTGATTATTCGTCCAGCTATTAGGACTGACTTCAAGAACCTAGTTAGCAGGCAAATCCTTAAACTAGACGTTAATAAGCACCTTGCCCGCAAAGACAACGAAGGGTGGTATCTAGCGACCTAATGCGCCTACGCCTTAGATCATAGTAACCCACTCGCGGTTGCCTAGCTGTATCCGCTTTTTTTTCCTATATCCTTCTAAGCTTGTGATTAATAACTATAATAAAATCTTGCCTATCATAAAGCCAGTTTCGTCAAAGTTGTAGATATCGTCGTCCACAATACCCCACTTCTGCCTTGTCGCCTGGACTAAGTCAAACCAGCGCTGGATAGCCACTGGGTCCTCGCAGGCGGCTCGCTGGTAATCATAGGGACGGCTCCAGCGCGTACGGAGCTCAGCAGTCCGCCTAACAAAGTTGTCAACCCAGTTCTTGCCAACAGGGTTGCCACCACGCTCCTCTAACAGTTTATCGGCCATTGCTCGAACCTCAGCCTTTGTAGGCGCAAATCCTCGCGCAGACTCTTCAAGAATACGCCTAACAATAGCCTCCTCTTCTAGCTTATTCAAGCGCTTTAAATTTGGTTCGCAGTCGCGTCGAGAGTGTCTTCCAGCGCGTTGGTAAAATAAAGTTATTCGAGGGACGCTATAGATCTCAGCAGCACGTTTAACACTCTTTACACGTTAGGAATTAATATTAGAAATAGCAAGTTAGATATCAGCTTCAGAAAAAGTTTGTTGAATCTGATGTGGTTAAGACATAACGCGTTGTAGTATGAACGTCGACGCGCTGGTGGGGAGGTGTCCGCTCGCTTGGGGTGTCCGCTCGCTTATGAACCACGTTACTAATAACTTTAATATAGAACAAAAAAGTAAGAACTGAATAGTAGTAGTAGGCAGTATTATATTTTAAAATAAATTCTTAGCTTTTTTTTTATATAAGCTTAAGGCTTATATACTATAAGCTAGCTAAGGGGCTCTTAACTAAGCCTCCTCTTATGGCTAGGAACGTAGTTCCTAACAGCTATAGAAGCTATAAAATATTAATATATATAAGCTCCGCAGGACCCTAAATAACTTAGCAAAATTCAAAAAGCAGCTAAAGCTGCACCCCTTTTCAGCTCTATTACAGGCTGTAGGAATGTTTATAGAAGTGTTAGAGGGGAAGCTATATCGCATTGTAACCGCAAGATCAAATTTCACGTGAATTATAAAGTCATTGTGGTGTTAGGAACTAGAGAAACCGATACAAGTGTGAGTTATTTGTAGGCTCAAGTCTATAATATTCCTTGGTAGCATTTGCCATCAGACGAGAATGAAAAGGCGCCCCGAAAATTCGACTGGTAAGATCAAGACAACAAGAGAATCTACTCAAACGGGTGTGAAACCGGACATAATTTAAGCACTGAAAGTGACGTCCATAGGCCTAATACAACAAGCGACTTAGCATGGAAACTAAATTCCAGAGCAGTGTATGTCTACGCCTACATTTTCTCTATGAAACGAGAACTCTTGTAGAACTATGCAGAGTAGAGTTAAGCGTGTAAATAATCAAATTAGAGATCAAGATTGGGTACAATAGTGAGGAGAGGGGTGTAGGGAAAAGTAAGTTTTACTATACGTAAAGAAAAGCACCTAGCGCTCGGGCTGTATAGCAAAGTGGGAACGTTTGTGGATGCAGGGATTCATGCCTAGACGCCTTATATGATCCGCGGGGAGATGACTAACATTACAGGGCAGACAAGGAAAAGAATGCCATCGCACCTAATTATCCCAGTTTGTTCGACTTGTTTGGCAGCTCCAGGCCCTAAGCAAACAGATGCCTCGTACAACTAATGTGGCAAGACAATTTGTGAGCCTTGTGGGCTGGAGAAGCTTATCGAGTTCAGACAGTTGTCGGTAAGTTCTGCAAGAATACCCGCTACCCTTTGCATATGAGATTACTTCGAATACTCATCCGGTGTGGTACTCATACAGCTTGCCAAGCCTCTGCTGCTTCAGGACCTGCTACATAAACTTTAATCAAGTAAAGGCCGTGGCCAAAACCATGAACACATTCTCGTCAACTGGACATCGGTATTTACCTTACTTTCTGTCATTAAATGACTAAGAAATTTGCCGCTACCAGTTTGCCCGGTAGTAATAGATTCGTATTGCGTTTCGATATGAGAAAACGATTTTTCGCTATGTCTTCTAGATAGGAGCATTTCGTAATACGCGCCGGGTGATATGGTAGCACTCAGATAAAGATGCAAATCAGAATTCATGGCAGGTAACAGATAGTACGATAGCTTGTCTAACTGGGAGAAACACCACGCGTCGGCGACGGGTGAGGGGAGAAGATTCAAAGCATGAAAAGTACCGTAGCAGATCTGTGACTGATACCCATGTTAAGCAAAACAGCCATCTAGGCTATTAACTCATTCAGACCAGAGCATCTCGCATACCATGATTCCCACACCCTAAAACACATGCCAACACCATAAGAAAGCCCTTAAATTTTAGTCTCAGAGTTCTCCACCCTTTCAGGGCTATGTTCCAACCCAATCTTCTTCTCTGCATCAACGTGACCACGCTCCACATTTCTCGTAGAGTTGTACTCGACCCCAGTTTTGTATGCAGGGATACCTCTCATGAACATTTCTTCGACATCCTCGAGTGTCTTGCCAGCCGTCTCAGGAAAACACAAGAAACTATGGAGTGCCATGGCAGCGCAGAAGCAGCCGAAAATGATGTAGACCTTCCATTTGATGTTGACAAAGGCGGGAGGAACAAAGTACGAGAGGGCAAAGTTGAAGATCCAGTTTGCGGATGTGGAGACGGCGACAGCTTTGCCGCGGATGCGGAGAGGGAAGATCTCGGGTGGGTAGACCCACGAGGCTGGACCCCAGGATGGTGCGTAAGATGCCACGAAGAGATATGTGCAGGCAATCACCGCCTTGGCAGGGGCACCCGTGATTTCCCAGGATTGCTCGGCAATATTATCAAGACCGCCGGGCGGTGCGGGTTTCCCGTAGGAAGCCATGAGACCGGCGTTGGCGAACATCCAGGTCATCATGAAAATGGCGCCAATGACAAACATGGGGCGGCGACCCCAGCGGTCCATGAGAGGAGGGCGGGAACTGTCATGGCCACGTTGATGACGTATTGGATGGAACTGGCGATGAGGTTGATATTTCCGGTTAGACCAGCCATCCCGAAAATAAAAGTAATATAGTACATCATGACATTCATCCCTGTCAGCTGTGAGTAAACTTGGATAGCGACGCCAATGTGGAGACGGTTGATCATGTTGGGCTTAAAGAGTTCCATGAAAGATACATCAGCATTCTGGCGCTCAAACTCAATAGCTTGGCGAATTTCATCCATCTCAAGTTTGACAAAAGGGCTGTTGGGGTCGCCCTTGCCATGGACCAGTGTGAGAACGGCTTGTGTTTCTTCCCAGCGGTCGTGACGGGCGAGCCAGCGTGGTGATTCAGGAAGGAATACGAGACCGGCTGCAAGAATGACGGCGGGAATCATCTGAAGACCCCATGGGACACGGAAGGCCTTGGGACCGTCCAGGAAGCTGCAACCGTAGGAAATGTAGTAGAAGAGTAATATACCAATCGTAATCGAGAACTGAAAAGCATTGTCAGGGGAAATCCTACATGTAGTGTCGTGGGGTCAAGGGCTTACCTGTTGGCTTCCAACTACACGACCGCGGCGAGTCGGGGGTGCTAGCTCAGAGACGTAGACAGGAACTTGAGCAGAGCAGATACCGACAGAGAGACCATTGATGAATCGACCGACGATGAGCATGCCGATGTTTTGTGACGCGCACGAGATGATAGACCCAATAATCCAAACAGCGCAACCAACCTGGATCGCACCTCGACGACCCAGCTTTTCAGTGAGGTAGCCTGAAATAAGAGCACCAACGAAAGAACCGCCAGGCATGCTATATATTTTTAGAAAACAATACAAAGGCTGTTGGCTTGGAGACTTACGCAGCGGTGATACCACCTTGGACATCGGCCTTGGGGCCAGAGCATGCCTCGTCAGGGCCAGTGAAGGGCGGGCCAGATGGGCCTTGGTTGAAGTAACAGCGGTATTGCTGGGTTGGTAGGCTGCGGCCGTCAGTACCCGAGTTTCTGGTCAGAGAATACTGTGAACTTACATGGCGCTCATGGAACTGATGTCGAAACCAAACAGGCCACCGCCAATGACGGCGATGGCGGTGATGCCGTAGATGTTGCCAATCTGATACATGGTGCCTGTATGGTATCGTGACCGTTAGCTCTGGCAAGGATGTGTTCAAGGGCCCCGAGGGATGTACAGGCGTGGTTGACAGACAATAGGCAGGCGGGGGACACACGGGTACCCTTATATGTCTTGCTACCCATAGAAGGGGACATGAGGCGGGCAGCTCAAGCCATGGGAGTAATGTGGGCGCCCCGCAACGGACGTTTGGCTGTCTCAGGAAATGGTGGTATTAGTTAGGGTGTCGGGAGACAGGCTGATGGACGCTGTTGTGCTACTCAGGTTGGTATAGCGTCCGGCCAAGCAGAGAAGGATTGGGCCAAGGGTAGCGTGGATCTAGCGACGGAGCGAAGAACGGTCAAGCTTGATACATTCGGGGCGATTTAGTGCTTGTCTTGCGAATCACGACTGGGGTAGACGATTGCTGCCGAGATGGCGGCGATGGGTTGGCAGCAGGGTCAAGTACAGCCGGCTACAGCGCGACCAAGACGTAGCTCCGATTACCATGCCCAGCTGTAAAGTCCACAAGTTAGTCGTACCACAGGATTGCTGTGGTGTTGATGACCGTTGCATGTAGCATTGGCTCTGGATGTCAACGTTGCAACGCTCCGCACTCCGCAAAGTCGCACTCCATGTCTCCGGACTCCAGACTCCCGCAATTCTGGCACGGATCCCCAGGACAGCCCCGCCAGGCACCCCCATCAGGTATCCCCGTTGGGACACGATACATATTTTTTTTTCTCGCGCTGTGGGCCAGGTTGCAATTGCCGCTGTGGTGAGGTTTCCACCGGTGACGTTAGGCATGGGGTTTAGGAAGAGCATGCAGCCACTCAGCTATGCTTGGCCCGCTTTTTTCAATGGAACCAACGTTGCAGCCGGCTTCAACGTTGCTACGCCTGTCTCTTGCTCTTCATCTTAAGCTTTGTGCCGAATCCCGCTCAAGTTTGTCGGCGCTGCTTGACAGGCTTCATCGGGCTTCAAGTCTTGTGCTACGCTGGCCATGATGGCTTGGCATGCCTGGCTGCAGTCGCTGGCCTCGCTCGTCGTATTCCCATTATTTGCGCCAGGCGACATTCCCGCTACATTAAGGCTATATCCTTCATCAAGCGTGGGCACGGCCATGGGGCCGGGTACCGTCTCTGACTGTGGGTTTGCGTCGCAGCTTGCATGTCCCTATCGGTGCAGTGCCCCAAGGAGACGATACAGGAACATAGACATGCGACGCTACCGACTGGCTCCAGGCCCAAGTGGAGTCTGCCATACACACAGTGACCGAGGAGAGCGCAGACGTGGAGAACAAGTTAGAATGCTTCTACTCCGCATGCATCCCTCGCGGTGGTACCATTGCACGTCGTGGTGTGGTGCTCAGCTTTCCCGCTATTGTCTGGCTGGTCTTTGTTTGTCTGATGCCCATGCAGAGACCCTTCACGTCCCTGTCCCTGTCCCTGTCCCTGTCCATGAGGCGTAATCAAGCATAGCGGGTGTGCTGCCAGAGTCGGTCCCTGTGCTGTCGATCAATGCTTGCCAGGTACGTAGCACGTGCATGTGCCGAGCCTTAGCCAGTCCCCGAATCCCGAGCCTCGCGAGCTGTGGTTTCCTAGACGCTGTCAACTTTGAGTGATAATGCGGGTTTGCTGCATGTTTAGTAAAGAGAATCCATGATTAATACCACTTCTACGGTTATGTATGCGCAGCTGTCCATGCGGTGCGTACAATGGTCTATACACACAATCCATGCCCGCAGGCCAGGCTGTAATCCACAAGGCTTAGCCCCAGACAAGCTTCTTCAGCGAGTACTCAAACTGTTCCAAGTATCCGGTACTCTTCTTTGCATCTGCAAGGCTGATGATGTCCTTCTCTTCAATCTCCACTTTTCGACTTTCTTCACCTCCGTCCCTTGGCAAGCGGTTGGCGACCCGCGCAATCTCATCACACACCGACTTGACCACCTCTCCCTCATCATCGGCTGTATCGCTGGGGGATGAAGGAACACTGCTTTGCGGCGCCAAGGCCTTGAACGCTAGGAACCGACCCGCGGCATCCTGCTTCTCGGCCTGCTTGTTGTCGTCTTTGGCCTCTTCATTGTTGCCATTGTCGGAGCCGAGCGATCTTGTGTTTCGGCGCACCAGCTTCCTACGGCTGTCGGCTCGATACCGAATAATGAGGCCAACGTTCTTATCTGTATCCGTATGTCGGTGTGCTAGGGTTGACGTAATATAAACACCGCGCATGAGGCCCTGAACATTCTCAAGTGGTATGCGTTCAAACTCCCGCACCTTTTCAGTACCCCAGTCCAGACGGCAAAAGTACAAGGCCTTCTCCGTCAGCAGCAGGATCGCTTCCTCGAAGGTGGCTGTTTTGACTTGGTTTGCTGCAGTGGGCACACTCAGAGTCCACCCCTGCACTAGATCCTCGTCCTGGTCCTCGATGACGATTCCTGCCGAGCGCTCAATCGCCTGCTGTCGTACTTTGCGCACATCAACAAAATGATCCGAGCTCTTCATGTCCGCTTCAAACTCTGAAAAAATGCTGTCGGTTGCGCGGCCCAAAAGGTAGTCAATGACTGCTTGGGCGAAGTAGTCATTCACAATGTTGTTGTAGTAACGAGTCAATGTCAGTCCGAAATCTGTTAGGGCACCGGTAATTTGACGTTTGCGCGTTCGTGTGAAGTCTCCCTTGAGCGCAGCGGTGCCCGCATATTGGCGAGAGATGGCATCGCCGTTGTCTGCCCATAGCGTGTTGAACCACGAGGTGCTGGGGTCGTTCTGCAGATCAATGTGGTAGCTGCCCATGGATAACTGCGCCTCAAGAGCAGTCCCGGCGCAAGCTGACTGCACAACGTTGGTGCGGTCCAAACAATCCATGCAGTTGGTGCGCAAAACACCACTCTGCTTTCGCTGAATTTGGTCCTCAGCAATCTCAACCCAACCCGACGACTTCATAAACGGCTCAATAGAGTCCATCAACTTGGAGACATTTTCAAAGCGCATACCGCGGCACACATTGTGGAAGTCGAACCACTCGAATCCTAGCTGTCTGCCTTTGCCGTCGATGCCTCCATTCTCATTGAGCGCCTTTGCATGTTGTTCGTAGAGTTGACCAATCTTCGCCTCGGTACCGTGTTTGTCTATCAGCGAATCACAGTATATGTCTCCATACCGTGCTGATAGATCAAGAAAGTGTCGCTTGAAGGCGAGGGCATTCGTCTCAAATGAGCCCCAAGTGGTCACTTGGGGCTTGAGACTGTACGGTGATTGGGAGAAGAATAGTGGTATAGATCCGCGGATCTGAGTGAAGGAAAATATCTTGTCATGCGTCGTATCAAAAGTCGGATTAGAAAGTATCTGCTCAGTCTCAACACTGTTGGCCGTACAGCCCTCGTCGTCTGTGCCACGTCGTAGATAACGCAGACCCGCCCGCTTGGTTGATCGTCGCGAAATGAGGGTCAGCAAGAAGTCTTTGCCCTCTACTAGAGTATCTTGAGGTGCAGATGGCTCAGTGTTTTCACTCGCTGGAGCTACTGAATCCTGCTTTTGTTTCTCCTGCCATGGTTGTAATTGTATGTCATCTGGAGTTGCGCTCGGATCAACCACTAAGCTGTTGGATTGACTATCCGCAGTCTTGATTGTAAAAGCTCTTTGGCCGACAAATCCCTGAATTACAGGAAGGACAAAGGAGTGTTGGCCAGCCTCTATGAATGGAGACACAATATGCTGGTTCCAGAAAAACTGCAGGGAGGTCAACCACCATGCAACACATACAAGAGAGATTCACTTTACCAGAGGATCGAATTGCTTGAAGAGCGGCACGCTGGAACTTGGCTGTTCCTGGCCAATTCCATGCGATAGTTCATAGTCGTAGGAAAAGAAAAAGTTGCCCGAAGCAAAGTACATTTTCGTCGTCTGCAAGATCTTTGGCAACAACGCTACTGTTGCCGCGTCCTTGTCACCGCTTAGTGCTTTGGGTATGGCTGTGGGGCTGACTACTTTGGGCGCATTGTCGTCGTCTGTTGGGATTGCATCTGGCTTGGATTCACCTTCGGTTTGTTCGTGCTCCTTGGGCGCCGCTGAATCGCCGTCCTGTCGTGCATACTTGGCAGCCAGATTCTCCTCGGAGCTGAGCCCCTGCACACGTCTATTGTCTGCGCTCCATCCTTTGCGAGAGAACCACTTATCAGCGAACCTGCCGTACACACCTTTCCGTTGTATGACGTCTTCAGCAACGCTTGTCTTGGGCTGAGGACTGCTCTTCCGCCCGGTGATGGGATCCGTGACTATATTTGAAGCGGGCGATGCATCTTCTACGACCGAGTCGGTCGCACTGGGCGCATCGTCTTCACCGTCGCTATCAGAGTCTCGGTCTTGGAGCCCGGGGGATCCGTTGCGACGCCTCAGATGGTCGCGGGTGGCGGCGATGGCCTTGTCGGCATCGGCTTGCGAGGACAGCGGAATGAGGGCGACATCGGTGATTCTATAGACGGGCCTCCCGCGTATCTGCGCGACCTGTTCACGATCCGAGATGGAGATGAGGAAGTGGGATGTTGCGACTTGAAGAAGCCCTAACCGGCTTGTCAACGACGTGTGAGGGGAACAATGCGCCGGCGGATGCGCGCGTACCAATTATGCCATGTGCCTCGACAGATTCGGACGTGGTATCTTCCTCGCGCCGGTCCTTTAGTAATGGTCCGACATTGCCCTGGTAATCGATCTTGATGGCCTGCTGTGTGGCGGGCGGATGGTTGCGGGGCGGGGCAGGTTGCAGGATCAGCCCGTCGACGGCTGCAAAGACAAGCAGCTTTCGAACGAGGGAGGGCATCTCATCGGCAGCAGTAGGCGCGTCAATGGGGCAAGGGCCTGAGGTGATGCGACATGGGGTGAGGCAAACGCGTGCGCACACATTTGGTCGGCGGAAGCAAGTGAGTATGACGTCGTGTCGCACAGCGCTAGCACTAGCCGTTAACTAGCCCCACCACAAAGTGCGCGCGACCACAAAGTGCGCGCGCGGCCTCACCAAAACTACCTTAAAAACGAGGCTATAGAGCCACACCAAATAGATATTATCACGATATATTTTGGTGGTGAGATCAATAGGCTTTAATATATATATACAGCTATAGAAATCGAGACGGAGTTCTAATCGCGCGGCCGCGACGCGAGGTTGGAGGTGGTGAGCTTGCAGCACCTCCCTGAGGCTCCTCACCACCTTGAGGCCTCGCGATAGGCTTCTTTTTTTGAGTAGCCTTTGCAGGAGCCATGAAGCTCCTTCTCCTACCCCTTTGAGAAGTTTTAATAGCTTTTTGAAGTTGTTTTGCAGTCCTTGCGAGCCGCGATCCTTGAGGCCTTTCATAGCCTTCTCCTCC
>NW_007360136.1:3350790-3357305 GCF_000359705.1 Exserohilum turcica Et28A | reverse complement strand
GTGATATTGATTAATTTTATCGCGTAGGAGGCTAAAGTAGAGGTTGTATTTGCTTCTTGAATCTGCTTTGTGGCGACAGTTATCAAGGCCTTTTGCCCACCTTGAGGTAAGTTGATCAGGATAGCGCTGGACGAAGCGACTAGCCCAGTGTACTCCAACCTCAGTCTTGGCGATCTGTGAGGCAAAATTGCGTATCATTGGCTGAGTAGGTGGTAAGCCTCTATCTGTTGGTCGATTGATATAGGCGATTAGGGCCTGCTCCTGCTGTGGGTGGAGGAGCTGCCGTTTTTGGCCACCTATCGCGCGTGAGGCGTGTAGGCCTTGGTGTCTTCGGGTAAGCGTAGATCGAACAACACCATATTTTTTTGCAATATCTGTATACGAAAAAGGCTCATCAGGTCCTAGGGCATTAATAGCTGCAAGCGCAGCCTCAATATTAGCCATGGTGGTGGGGATACGACGCGTTGAGGTTGAGGTGGTTGTAAGGCGCGCGCGCACTTTGTGGTCGCGCGCACTTTGTGGTGGGGCTAGTTATTGTCCCATGCGACTGATCCGTTGAGCCTCTAAGCACAAGTACGACGTCGCAACCAGCAAGCAGTGCTGTCCCATTGGCATAGCACGTTTTCTTTTTCTCTATTATTCCTCCTCTTTTCTCCCTTGAAAGCAGTGCATCCGGGTAATCATCGACTTCCGCACTTGTACGCCATGGCAAACCATATTTGACAGCGCTTGCACTATTCTCAACCGGAAAACAAGGCTGCCGACTAGACGATTTTGCTCATACAAGGCGTCATTATGGCCGGATTGGGAAGAGCTTTCACTATGCCCTAGCGGGAATCTCTTACTTCCACGCCTTCTCCCACGTGACGCCACGGACAAAGTTAGACCTAGAAAAACACGGTTAAGTATACACTGCGACACCACACTCCAAGTGAACTGCATAGAGGACCTGAACGAGGCCTTGGGCGGATACTCTTCACCCCATCTCATGCGAAAGAAGCTCTTACCGCTCTTCGAATGCGAACCTCTACCCAGAACGGACCGAATAGGGTGCATATGTACTGGCTTGAATGTATCGTTTTCTGCCCCACCAATCGCCCACTCAGTTTACAATACCGTGCGCCTTGGTCAAAGGCAGTTCGTTTGTAAGACGGCGGCATGAAAATTGTACGCAAGCATGTGGGTGCCCTCGCAGTACATCCTCCTAAGTCCATCACTCCCCAGCCCCCATCGGAGTTATCGATTAAGTCCGACCATAAAGGCGCAAGCCTAATCGTTCTTGGAGAACGTGAGTTTGTGTATTGGACGCCTGAGCCACCCGCTGTCCTACGATTCATTTGGACTGAGTATATATATCTGTCACGCGAGGTCTAGGGGTCTGATTCAGCCACAGCACGGTTGCCATCTATTCATCCAGACTCTTCTTTGCGTAAACTCATCGTCCCACTGACAATCATGACAGCAAACACTGAAAAGGAACTCATCCTAATCACAGGTACCATCATCGTACAACACGTCTCAACTGCCAAGACTGACGCTCTCTCTCTCAGGAGGTACAAACGGTGTTGGTCTAGAGACTGTGATATACATTGCCTCTGCTTCACCGAAATACCACATTATCATCGGCGCGCGCAACCTCTCCAAAGGCGAGAAAGTCCACAAAGACGTACAGGCCAGGCCCGGTATCCAAGGCACTGTTTCCGTCGTTCAACTCGATGCCACCGATGACGCATCCATCCAGGCAGCAGCCAAAAAAGTTGAGCACGACTTTGGCCGTCTCGACGTCTTGATCAACAATGCCGGTATATGCCCGGAGCGAGACGGCCAGTGGCCCGACCGCAAGGTCCTCCAGGATACCTTTGAGACCAACGTGTTCGGCCCTGCCATAGTCACTCAGGCTTTCATCCCAGTGTTGAAAAAGTCCTCTAGCCCGCGCCTCGTCAACGTCACGTCGATAATGGCCAGCATAAGCTCCATCTCGGACCACAGCTTGCCTTATTCAGGCGCCCGTTATCCTGGCTACCGCATGAGCAAGGCAGCGCTGAACATGCTGACGGCATACCAGTACTTCCAGCTCAAGTCTGAAGGATTCAAAGTGTGGGCGTTCTGCCCTGGCTACGTCGCGTCGGACATTGGAGGTGACAAGGAAGAGAGAATCAAGCAGGGTGTTGACAGTACCGAAACAAGTGCGAAAGGCTTGTTGGAGATTGTCGAGGGTCAAAGAGATGAGCATGTGGGCTGCTTCATAGGCCGGAATGGAGCCAAGTACGAGTGGTAAAGGGTGCTAGAAGCAGAGTACATGAGGACGTCCATTTTGCAACTCAATTCACGTGGTAACAGCACAGGCCTATGATATCCCTCTTTAGTTCACCCCATGTTTCGCTCACATATATTATTAATCGACAGAAAATCATACAAATCATTCGAATCTACTAATTCATCTCTTGTCCTCGGTATCTCCAAGTTCACGGCCCGCAAATCAGTCGACGGGCTGGCCGCGTGCAGAGCAATTGACCAATGACAGGAGAAGGTAAGACCACGCACGCGGGAAGCTAGCGTGAACATATGCATGGCAGGAGCAACATTGACCTTTACGTCCTAGCAACACACCACCAGGGAAGGCACAAAGACATGGGTCAAAGAATATATAGGAGCAGATACCTGCTGCCAGCAGCTTTGCTCTTTGCATTGAGCGGCTTCATTTTGTACACACCGTTTGAGGGCACAGACGGCAGTATGCTGGCGTCATGGGTAAGATTTCCTGGGTCCGACAGAGTGAATACTAGTTTTCTAACTACACCAGGCTTCTGCGGGCATGGTGCTCTTTGCTCGTAAGATCACACTCCTACGGAAACATGTGCGCGTCACTGACGACACACAGAGAGCGCATCAGCCTCCAGACCCGATCTTCGCTTCAACCACATCCAGGTCATTGGCACGCACAACTCGTACCATCGTGAAGTATCCCTCGCCGAGCGTGCCGTTTTCGAAAAAAACGTGCCATCGCCGCAAGACTATTTCTACTCGCACGCCGAGCTTCACAACCAGCTGGAACATCAATCCGTTCGTTCGCTTGAGCTCGATTTGCATTCCGATGAGCACGGCAGCCTATACTACCCGCCCCTGATCTGGACCCTATCCAATCTCACAAACAAAACTACGCCGTTTGACGGCGATATTTTTAAAAAGCCTGGCATCAAAGTGTTCCACGTGACCGACTTCGACCCGGACTCTGTATGCCACACCTTCATCGACTGCCTGCAGGAACTCAAGCGTTGGTCCGACGCCCATCCAACACACGTTCCCATCACGGTAGACCTGGAGCTCAAGACCGACGCACCCGCCTGAAAATACGGCGGCGTGTGTCCGGGCGAAGCCACAAACTGGACGCTAGCCCGCCTTCTCAACGTCGACGCCGAAATCCTATCCGTCTTCCCGCGCTCGCAACTCATCCGCCCAGACGAC
Organism: Exserohilum turcica Et28A; assembly: GCF_000359705.1. Classification (NCBI taxonomy): domain Eukaryota; kingdom Fungi; phylum Ascomycota; class Dothideomycetes; order Pleosporales; family Pleosporaceae; genus Exserohilum; species Exserohilum turcicum. The sequence goes on along the minus strand of NW_007360136.1, from coordinate 3,353,840 downwards.
GTGCGCACAGCCAATCTCACGCTGGAGCAATCCATCCTGCAGCACGGCTGGCCCAGTCTCGCCGCCACGCGCGGCCGCATCCTCTTCTACATGGACAACGACCCGAAACCCAGCGATCCCAATTCCCCGCGCCAACTCTACCTCACGGGCGCGCCGAGCCTGCAGAACAGAACCGTCTTCACGAATGCGCTTGAAGGCTCCCCCGACGCGGCGTTTATTAAGTACAACGAGCCGCGCGGTAACGGCAGCGCTGAGATCCAGCGCCTGGTGAGAAAGGGTTATCTAGTTCGTACGCGTGCGGATATCCCGATTGGGACTTTGCTCAACCGCTCGACGGAGCAGCGGGACCGCGCGTTTAGTAGCGGCGCACAGATTGTCACCACGGATTTTCCGGCTTGGGGCATGAGCAGTAGATATGGGTGGGATTACGTGGTGAGGTTGCCGGGGGGCCGAGCTGCGAGATGTAATCCAGTGACTGCACCAAAGGGATGTAGAGACGACGAGTTGGAGTAAGTTGAGGTCAGTATAGAACACAGGAGAAGAATGATTGATGATTAGGTATGCATGCATTCTACTCGGCCATTGCAAATTCTTCACAATCGCGTGTATGTAATATTGTTGATAAAGCAGCCCAAGAGGAGTGCAAGGCCCTCACTTGACAATTATTCGTTTACTGCCATGCGGTTACCAGTATGAGGCGTTGCAGCATGGCTAAGCTACAGCTTGGCTCCGACATGGCTTTGTGCCTTCAACGCCTCATCGACAGCACTCATGGCAGCTATCAGCCTCTCCTCCTGCAGTCTCGGCGCAACAACCTGCACGCAAAGCGGTGTTCCAAGGTAAACCGAGCGATCAAAGTTTGTCCCTAAATCTGGCGTCAGCAAACAGCACCCATGTATCGTAGGTTATAGTTCAGAAGCTTCATAACGTACAAAGCGCACGGTTGGCTTTATCCCATGGACCCAGAGGCTCATTGTGCTCCATCTCACCAAGCATGTCGGCCTTGTCGAAGAGCCGTACTGGCACAACACCGGCGGGATAATCCAGCAGGACAAAGGAACTAGTGTAGCTCACGCCGTTGTACCTATCAATCGGCGGAACAGGATGTGGAGCAACAGGGCAGATGAAAGCATCAATCTCGCCGTGCGTGTCTTTCCAGATTTTCAAGAACTCGATTCGCAGTTTCTCGCGTCTGCCATGGAGCTGCTGTACCTGTTGCAGGTCCATGGGCTTCTTGCGTCTGAGACGGGTGGAGAGCCAGGGCGAGAGAGGCTCGTTGAAGGATTCGAGCAGGTCAAACATGTCGTTTGCGCCTTCGATGCCGAAGAGAGCGTTGGCGAGAGACTGGCATTGAGAGAAGAGAGGTGTGATATCCATTTCGACAACGTCGATGCCTGCCTTTTGCAGCTTCACCTTGACTTCGTCGAGGATGTGGAGGACAGGTGGGTGCGGATCAATGACTCCGTCTCGTCTGACGATGCCGATTCTGAGTTTGCGCTTAGAGAGGCTAAGGGAGGGCCATGACAGCGGTGCAACGTCTGGGTCTTTCTCCCACGGTCTCTGCAAGGACACGGCGCTGAAGAAGAGGTCCATGTCGCGCATGCTGTGGGCGAGGGGACCTGCACTGGCGGGAATGCCGATTTTGCTGGCACCTGGTAAGGAGCCGCCTTCTTGGCCTGCGTAGGGTATACGCTCCCAGCTTGGCTTGATACCAAATGTTCCATCGCACATGGCTGGAATGCGGATACTACCTCCGACATCTGTGCCCACGCCCAGGATGGAGCCACGCATAGCTAGCAAGGCGCCCTCACCGCCAGAACTTCCGCCAGCTGTGACAGCTGTGTTGAACGGATTCAGCGTGCGCCCAAATATGTTATTGTGGGAATCCAAGGCCATGAGTGTTTGCGGGACGTTACTCTTGCAGTACAAGATAGCGCCAGCGTTGAGCAGGCAATCCACCAAGATGGAGTTTTCAGCTGCTGGGTTAAAGCACAAGGCCGCAATGCCAATAGAGGCATCGTATCCACGGACTTTGAAGGTATCTTTGAGCGAAACGGGCACGCCATGCAGAGGTCCAAGAGGCGCTTTCCCTGCCGCCAAGTGGGCATCGAGCGCCGCGGCTCTTTTTAAAGCGTCGTGAAAAAAAATTTCGGTAAGACAGTTTGTGAGTTGGTGTGCGATGGCTGCTCTCTACCGCACGATTAGGATCCCATTGACTTGCCAAATGCCACGCTTACTTTGCAAAAGGCTCGAGCCACGTCAATGCACCTTAATCTCTTGTCCCTGATGGCTGCGGCGAGTGCAACGGCATCGTAGTGTTCTGTGATTTGCAGCTCTGGTCCGGTTAAGAGCCCGCATTTGCGTGGTATGTCGAGGTAGTTGTGCACGTCTGGCCCTGGCAGAGTGGCCAACCTCCAGTCTGGCGGGATGCGCTTACTCTGCTCGTCCCTTTTTCTCTGGGCGACGAGCTGCCAACTGGCTGTGGGGGAAGATTCTTTAGGTGACATGACGGTATTGAACGAGGACGAAGTGATGTAGTGTAATGCTGTGAAGCTCGATGATGCTGCGGAGAAGCCGAGGTAGGCCGAATGCAGACTACAGTGCCCGTGCACCAGATGAGCACCATCGCCAGTTGAGCACCCCCAACAACTCAATATAGTCAACAAGATGAGGCTGTAGAGCCACCACAAATCGTAATAAAATTGCGCAAAGCTAGGATTATACTATATACAGGCCTACGAAAGTTTTGGCTTATTCAGAAATTTTTTGGAGGGCGTTATCGGTCGTTGCCGTCGACTACGCGGTGGAGCAGCTCGTGCAACCCTTGCGGCTCCCACCACAGCTGGAGCAACACCACCACACTTTTGACGCTTTGTAGCTGGCTTATGAGGTTTTGACGCTTTGCGCTTACCCGATTGGGGCAATTGTATAGCTTTGGCAGCGTCGCGGAGGCTTCTACGATGCTCTCTTTCGGCTTTCTCTGCAGCCTTCCGCTTTCTGGTCTCCTCCCAACCCTTCTCCCGCTCAACACGGGCTGCTTTTTGAAGTTG
>NW_007360136.1:3301245-3349325 GCF_000359705.1 Exserohilum turcica Et28A | reverse complement strand
CTTGGAGAAGATACGCTTTGTTCTGCCAATCCTTCCAAGTTGAAACCCCTTTTCGTCCATATTGAATATATGGGAGGGTTGGACGTTGTACTCCTCTATCTTTTCAACCAGAAGCTTGAAATACAAGCTGTACTTGGCTCCTGAATCGGCGTTGCAACGAAGTTTGCTCATCCCCTTGCTGTGGGCAGAGATGAGATGGTTGGGGTGCCGGCGGATGAACCGGTCAACCCAGCTTTCTGAAACCGGCTTTCCAGCCAAATCTGAAGCAAAGCGTTGTATCATTTCCTTCGTAGGTGGCAAACGTCGTTCGGTAAGCGTATCGATGTATCGTACAAGCTCCTTCTCGTGTTGTGGATGGAGGGAGAGGTTGCGCACGCCATAGGCCTCAGTTTCGCCGCGGTGTCGTCTCATCAACGTCATTCGTGCTACACCATGCTTTTTCGCGATTGCTTGATACGAGAATTTATCTCCTGGTTCTCGCGATTCGATTTCTGCAATCGCTTCTTGAATCGGGTCCATATTGGTTGAGTTTTGACGCGTTGAAGTTTTGTTGTTGTGGTGGTGGGGGTGCTCAACTGGCGATGGTGCTCATCTGGTGCACGGGCACTGTAGTGGCTTGGGGTTAAGCATTGGCCCTTGACAATACGAATGGGGTCGCGCATAGAAGTCTGCATCGGGTCGTCTTCAATACGCAGTAATGCGTATGTATGAAGTATTATGTGTAGCCTCTTGCCATGTCCTGCTTTCTTTTCGCGACTAAACGCTTTGGTCCTCTGGCGACTCCTGTGGTGGGTGTCCGGTGACAGCAGACCAGCCAGTGCCAAAGGGGGCTTCGGCGCATACCTGGGTGTGCTTTGCATGAGATGGACCACAACTACTTACATGTACCAAGTCGACTGCCTGCGAAGGAAAAGGGATGTTGTAGCTGGTGCATGTCGAGGAACCGTTGGCGCGGGACGACGAGGCATGTTGTGATGACGAGCAGCGGCGTGGGATTGTTGTCATGGGCCAAGACAGGCGCGGGTGGACCCCCGGCCCACGCGCGCCAGGGCAAGGCGTGTAATTGGTACAGGGCTGTCCTAGCACATTTTCCCTTTGCGTGTCCACTCATCCAACACCTCGACGTCCGCCGTGCTTGCAGACCGCTCATTGACGTCGTTGGGACCCTTGTTCTCTTCCTTTCACACACACACTCTCTCTCTTTCTCTCTCTTGTACATACGCCGCTCATTGTTCGCCGTCTGGTTCCATTCATTTTGCGATTCACAGCCATGGCCCAAGTCAACGACTCACAGCCTGTGCCCGCGCACCCCTACTACCCCATTGACAAGGAGATTGTTGGCTATCTGGCCAACAACAACACGACGCTGGATCTATGTCTCATGTTTGCGGCGGGATGTGTTGCCATCTTCGGCGCTACCTACGTGGTGGTCAAGCAGTCGCGCCCCAAAGCCAGCACCGGGGACCTGGCCACGATTATGTGGTTCGTCCTCTGCGGATGCATCCACTCGTTCTTCGAGGGCTACTTTGCCTACAATTTCAGGAACATGGGCGGCATGAACGATGTCTTTGGCCAGCTGTGGAAGGAGTACGCGCTGAGTGACTCGCGATACCTGACGCAGGATGCCTTTGTGCTCTGCATGGAGACGATTACTGCGGTACGTACATATACACATGTATACATGTGCACTGGACATGACTCTGCTCGGCTTGTGCAACGGCAATGACTGATTGTTGCGCTCGCAGGTATTCTGGGGCCCTGGGGCCTTTCTCACGGCCTACCTCATCTGCATCGACCACCCGCTCCGCTACCCAGCTCAGCTCATGGTCTCGCTCGGCCAATTGTACGGCGACGTCCTCTACTACACCACGTCACTCTTTGACCACTACATACTCGACCTGTCATACTCGCGCCCGGAGCAGTTCTACTTCTGGTTCTACTTTGTCTTCATGAATGCCTTTTGGATCATCATCCCGGGCTACCTCATGTACCAGAGCGTCATGGCTACGTGGAGCGCGTTTGCGGCAGTCAACGATGCCGCTAGGCTGATGGAGAGGATGAGCAAGAAGCGCAATTAGACATGCGAGCGAGTGTTGTACAAGACGGCCTTGTCGTTGGCGGAGATTGGCTTGTCTCTGGATTGAGAGTTCTATTGCTGGACACGCAGCCATGGTATACCGATTTTGATACCCTACATCTTACATACATAGTGCATGCCGCGCTCACGGCGCGCTTGATGGACGGGACCCGCCAACTCCGAGTCGCGGAGCTCACGCCCGGTCCTCTGAATGATATTGTTGGGTTTGTAAGTACAGTAAGCCTGCGTATTAGCCCGAATCAATCACGGACCATGTCAGGTGGCCGAATTAGGGGGCGGGATGAGCCCGCGCCTTGATAAGATTGCTTTCTAGCAGATGATGATCCGGTATTACTTAGATAGGGTCCAAGCCACCCGCTGTATGGCATCGTGTGGGATTCTTTTTTCCACTTCTACTTTTGCTGGATTCGACGTGTGTACATAGTTGCTGGCCACGATGCAGCTACGTACGCTTCTGTTGCCCTATGTGGCCATTGTCGGGTGCATGGCGGAGCAGCCGCCGCTGGAAGTAGCGACTGTGCTTTCGGTGCAAATGGCCCAGTCCATCATGTCGCGGCAGCAAGGCATCTTGAGCAGCCAAAAAGACGTGTCGGCGCTCCTCCAGGCCGGATTTGTGCAAAAGGCCTTGCACGCACTTCGCATGCAGCACGCTGAGCCCTCTCTCCGGACAGCCATTGATGCATACACGACAAGCAGCCTGGATTCGACGGTGGCGGTGCTGTCCAACGCGACGCAGGACACTCATTATCCGCTGGACCGGCTCAGCAATGGGAACGGGCTGCTGCAGGCATGGCAAAAGACGGGAGCGGCAAAGTACAAGGCAGGCGTTGAGGCGCTGCGCAAGAGCGTGGATTTGCAGCGCAGGAACGCAGAGGGGGGCCTCTGGTACTATGTGTATCCGTACTGGAGCTATCTCGACGGCATGTACAGCTATGCGCCCTTTATGACTGCGTACACGGAGGCATTCAGCAGCTCTTCGTGCGAGCTCGATGCGATTGTGCTGCAGCTCGATCTCCTGTGGCAGCACTGCTTCCACAACGAGACGGGGCTGCTGGTCCACGGGTACGACGCGCGTCGCAAGGCTGTGTGGGCGAACAAGGTGACGGGGGCCAGCCCGCACGTGTGGGGGCGCAGCTTGGGGTGGTACTGCATGGCGCTCGTCGACATGCTGGAGTTGCTTCCGGCGACGGCGTCGGAATCGAGGGCGTACGTCACGACGCGCTTCCAACAGCTCATGGCGGCGGTGACGCGGGCAGCAGATGACAAGACGGGGGCATGGTGGCAGATTCTCGACGAGCCGGGGCGCGAGGGCAATTACATTGAGAGCAGCGCAAGCAGCATGTTTGTGTACTCGCTGCTCAAGGGCTTGCGGCTGGGTGCGCTGAGCGCAGCGTGTCAAGTCAGTGCCGGTGTGTATGAAAAAACGGCGAACAGAGCCTACGAGTACATTGCCAAGACATTTGTCGTGGACAACGGCAACGGGACGCTGGGATGGAACGGCACCGTGGGCGTGTGCAGCTTGAACTCGACGGCAGACTACGAGGTATGTACATGACGAGACGAGACGGGTCGACACTGTGCAGAGGCTGATGATGTGTTTAGTACTATGTCACGCGGCCGCTGGTCTACAACAGCGTGCTGGGGAGTGCGGCGTTTGTGCTGGCGAGCCTGGAGTACGAGCGGCTGGGTGGATTGAGGGGAACCAAAAGCCACGAAAAATAAACGAGAAAAGGCAAACAAGAAAAGACGGTGGACACGGATGGGGCGAACGGTTGGGACGCGGGCGGGCGAACGCAGAGGCAAACGTGAAGGCACGGTGATGTACATGGAGTAGATACATGGATAGGGTATATTGGACGACTCAGGCTCGAACGACGGTGCTGTGCGTATGTACATGTGTGAAGAGTCAGTTGCATGCGTGGTTCGTGTGTACATACAAGTAGATGTGTACAGTAGATAGGTAAGAGATAGGTGGTATATAGTGGACTCGGTGTGCATAAGGCCGGGCAGGGCCGTGTTGTCAGCAAAGACGGTGGGACTGGGTGCATGCATGCACGTGTGGCACTGACGACACGTCGCTGACAGGCGGGACCAGGATGCGTGGCTTCGGAGGTGGAGGCCAGACGGACAGGGCGGATGTGGAAGTGTAGGTGGAGGTGAGGTGAGGTGAGGTGTAGGTGTAGGTGTAGCTGTGTATGTGTGCGTGAGTGAGTGTGTAAGAGGGAGCTCTGGCGGGCATGCATGGGCGCAGCACAGCACAGCACAGCACAGCACAGCACAGCACAACGCGGCATAAGCACTTGCACAAGCCGGCACCGCCAGCACATGCACATGCACATGCACATGGCAGGAATGCACGAGGCGCCGATCGCCGCAACACCTCGATCGGCTTGGGCTCTTCCCGCACGCCCGCCGCCGCCTGTTGCTTGCTGCTGGCTGCGGGCTGCAATTGGATCATCCAACATCATCACACCCGCCGCCGCCGCCCTGGCCTGGCCTGGCCTGGCGCCCGCGACTCGCACCGCCTTTCACACACGCACGCACTCACTCACCCACTCACCCACCCATACACGCACGCTCTCTACTCACTCACTCACCCACCCCGACTCTCGCTGCTGTCGTGCCATCGTGTCCCTCGCCGCGAGACGCCGCCTATCGCGGCGACACTCCGCCTGCTATACATACTAGGTACCTAGTAGCGCTGGAAACACCCGCCAGCCACCCGCTCGCCAAACACCAAAACATTCGCTGCTGCCCGCCAGCCACACCGCACCACTCAACACCGCACCACACTACACCACACACGACACACCACCCACCACACACCCATCCGTCCCCGCGACGCTGCCCGCTGCCCCAATGATTGCGGGACTCGATGCCCGCTTCCCCCCGGCCCAGTGACCCTGAAGACTCGGCTGGACAGAAGAGACATGGCACGTCAGGCAAGAAGATGGGCGCGACGGACAAACAAGCGGCCATGGACGGCAAGGACTTTGCAAAGGCAATCGGCATCAACAAGCCCGCAAACGTGCGCGACAAGATAAAGCGCTGGCAGCAAGACATCGACCCCGACGCCCACGCCTCGAGTGCGCGAGACTCGAGTACAAAGAGCGCCAGTGCAAAGGAACCCGCTGCAAAAGAACCCGCTGCCAAAGACGCCACCAGTACAATCGACTCGGCTCCAAAAGAGACTGCCGCCCCCGCCTCCGCTCCCGCCTCCGCCCCGGCTTCCGACACCAGCGCTGTCCGCACCTCGACCACGCCCAAGGCAAAGGCGCTTGACCGCAAGCCCAACTGGAAGCCCCACCATGAGCGCGGCAAGTCGGTCGGCGCCAGCCCAGAGCGCCCCTCGACCGCAAAGAAGATGCCCATCCCCCACAACGAGCTCGACGAAGACGTCCTCACCGCAACAGCCCCCAAGAAGCGCGTCATCAGCGACTCGCATTGGCGCAGCAAGCAGGCTCCCCCCAAAGAGGCTGCCGGCCGACCCCAGCCAAAGACCATCCCCAACGCCTGGGTCCGCCCCTCGAGAATTATCCCCAAGAAGCCCGCTAGTCCCGAACTCAAACCCATTGCCCCTCCAGCCATACAATCCAATCCTCTGCTGCCTTTTGCCGAGTACATCGGACGAAGCACAGGCCAGAGGAGGCCTCCGCCAAAGCAACGCAGACCCTCGAAACCCTCCAGCTCAGGTAGCGATCACCAACGGCCAACAAGCAGCGGCGCCGGCAGCGGCAAAGGTGCAAAGAGCGATGGCGGCCCCGCCTCCACATCTCCAAAGCCCGAAAAAGAAAAGACGGAGCTGGTAAAAATGCGCCCGAGCAGACGGCGTGCGCGCACTTCACCACGTGGTTCCTTGTCTGCAGAGGACCTTGCCCGATACCCATTGAAACCAGCGCGGAGATCGGAAACAGCGCTGAGCGAGGATCCGAACATGGCCGTCACGGTAGAGTACGAAGAAAGCGATGTTACATCCCTGGTGGAGAGTAAAATCACATCGCCCCGAAACGAGGAACTGCGAGAGCGACGGCGCCGGCGTCGCCCGAGAAGCCAGGGCGACCGCACAGCGGATGAAGCCCTCAGAAGTCCCCAGAAGCCCTTGCGGAGGAAGAGTCGCAGGTCGTACCCACGCACCGAAGAGGAAGCTGCCACGCCATTGACCATACCATCAGCCTCGGAGACGCCTCGCACCAAGCCCTTGGGAAGCCGCTTAGAAGCCTGGCTCAGCAGCACACCCGACACCTTTGGAGAAACAAAATCCCGCAGCAGGCGTAGGAGATCCAAGGATTCCACTTCCAGCACAGAACTGCCCTCGAACCTTGGAACCTCGGAGCTGACTCTGTCGACCGAGGTGACTGAGGAAATACCTGTCAAGAAGACACGCTCGCGACGCAGGAGGAGGTCCAGGGACTCCGCTTCTTCCACAGACTTGCCTGCCACAGCCGACAGATCAGAGGTTACCACGCCCACGCGCACAACACAAGATGAGCCCGCCAAGGAGTCCCGGCCGAGAAGGGCGTCCAAAGAGGCACTGCGGAGGATATCCAGGGACTCTGTATCCTCACTCCATCTGCCTGCTCAAATCGCAAAGTCAGAGATTAGTGTCTCGACTGAAAAGTCAAAGGACGAGCCTTACGACAAGCACCGCCGCCGTAGCAGTGGTAGTGGCAGTGGCAGCAAGCAACGACGTAGTAGACATGCCAGCCGCGAAATGACCATCGACACTCAAAATCTCGATGACGCCCAGTCCACCGTCACTTCCGAAACCATGACCGAGTCGCATGTACAGGACAAAGAGAGCGAAGTGTCTGTCAGCACAACACCAAGTCTGAAGCGCCGCGGAGCAAGAAGACGCAGCCAATACTCTCCTACCAAGGGTCGATCGATGTCGTCTCCCCTTCGCGAAGCCACGTCTATTGACGACATGCCCAAGGAAGATGATCCAGACCAGGACGCAGTCTCAATTGCTCCTTCGTCTGTCGATGCTTCGCTGCCCGATCTCATGCCACAGCCATTGCGTCCACGCCACATCTTAGGCCCGCGCAAGTTCCCTTCCAGCAGCAAGCGCCTTTCCACCATTGCCTCTCAATCGACGCGCTCAGATGCAATGACTGCTGCGTCCGAGGAAACCAGAACCCATCCACCAGCACCTGCATCAGAAGTCGGCTCGTTCTTTAACCCCGAAACGTCGACCATCATTAGCCGCCAGAGCACCCGCCGGAGGAAGCTTGCCAGACATGAGGACCTCATGTCGGTGCTCTCCATGCCCAAAACAGCAGGCTCCAAGAGCATCGTTTCAGCTCGCAGCATCCGTACCAACAGAAGCCGCCTGGCCACTGCCACTATTGAAGACATTATGAAGGAGCTCGCCTCCGACGAGGCAAAATATATGCGCGAGCTTCGCACCCTTGTCGATGGTGTCATTCCTGTTCTTCTTAGCTGCGTCCTCTCCAAATCCGAGTCCGCCATTGCTGCCGGGCTATTCTCTCGCTCCCCAAAGTCGGCAGACCCAAGTGAAATTACAAAGCCCATTGTCGACATGGGCGTCTGCCTGGAGCAGCTCAAGAACCTGCACAAGCGCGTCCCCAAGGAAGACTCTGACGAGCTCATCTCATGGGCACAAAGCGCGCAGCGTGTCTACTCCGACTACATCTCCGTCTGGCGTCTTGGCTTCCAAGACGTGGTAATCAGCCTCGCACCAGCGGATGAAGATCCCTTCAAGCCTGCCAAGGTGGTGAATGGACCAGAGGATGGCGCGCCATGGGATGAGGGCATGCCTCGGAATGCAGAGGGCTACGTTGTCAACAGCGACGGTGAGCGTGTTGACGTTGCCTACATGCTTAAGCGCCCCTTGGTGCGCCTCAAGTATCTTTCAAAGACTTTGAAGGTCTGTTGAGCCCTCCCTATGCACAACTTACTCAATACTAACTTCTCATTCAGGGTATCAACCACGTCAAGCCATCTGACCGCGTAGAGAAGGTCTCAAGTATCTTCCAAGACTTGGTCGTCGCTGCCCGAAAGCGGTCCAACGACGAACAAGCCCGCCTCGAAGATGAAGCAGCGGCCAACATCGATCCCACCCGTGCCCGTGATCCTCGAAGCCTCGCCCCTCTTGCGGGCGTCCGAGTTGATCCGACACGATGTGTGCGAGCCAGAGACCACTTCGACTTGCACTTGTATCATTCGACTGGTCAAGAAATCAGCTGTCGCGTCGAGATTCTTCTCCGCGACAATGCTCCAGGCCAGGGAGCTGGAGGCGACGTCCTCATCTGTGAAGTGGATTCTACCGCGCGATGGCTACTTCTGCCGCCAGTCCACCTCAGCAACGCCTCGGCCCGAAATGGCGATGTCAAGGGCGAAATTATCGTCATGATCCGAGGAAAGCAGGCCGATGGATCCGAATGGAGCGAAGTCATGTCTCTGATATCTGAAGATGAACAAACTGGTTTCGAATGGGTACAAATGCTCGGTCTTCACCCCATTCCCCCGCAGATATCCGAAGTCAGGAAGATTCAGGCCGCGACCAGCCAAACGCAGCGCACCTCAAGCGAACATGACTCTTCTTCCCTTCACTCGGACGCAACAGGCTCCACGCAGCAAGAAAAGAGCCGGACTCCCAGCCCGCATGAGATTGATATTCCCATTGGCGAACAACATACCGAAGTATCAAAGGTATGGCACTACGACACGCCACAAAAGCGGAATAAATCCCGGACAGTGTCGCCCATTACACCGCCGAGCGGTCATGGCTCGATTACGAGCAACCCATATGACGCCAAAGACGTCTCGCAGGCAGAGCCGCGTACCCCGATCGAGCAGATGTTCCAGCCCGGCCCGCTCCACAGCGATGGTGACCGAACACCCCGTGGCCTCGATGAAGCAGTCCGCATGGCCAATACTGGTTCTCCGTCAAGCCTCAAACGAACAAGAGCAAAGAGGCTTTCCAAAAACCCCGCATCCCCGCACTCTGGTCGTCCATCCCGCCAAATCACTCTGGACGATCCCAATGAAGCTGAAGATGCCAAGCCAGCTGAGGAACTCACCAAACCTCGCAGAAAATCAACCAAGCGACGGCCCCAGTCGCTTCCATCTGCGCCCTCAGCTGTGTCGTCAAGCAAGGGCTTCAGTGTCTGGATGCCAACTTCTGAGATTGACGACTCGGACTCGGACTCGTCTGAATCAGACAAGCGCACCATTGCAGACTCAGAGCTGTCTCCCCCTGGCTCTCCGCCTTCACCCCAACGTCCCAATACGCATAGGCGAGTTTCATCCGTTCCTTCCCTAGAGTTGCCCAACATTCCCAGGCAAAGGAAGTCGAGCCGACCTTCGACACCCTCACAAGACACGGTACAAGAGGAAAGTGTGCGCGAAATATCCTCGGCACCTCCCAAGATGCATGGGAAGAAACACAGCATCATCGTCGACGATCCTGTAGAGCCCGAGGTCCAGACTGATCAGCAGCAGCCGCCGCCGCCTACGCCACCACATCGGTCGCCCAGTCCAGCGAGCCCTGAAACGCTAAAGGGTTCCAACACGCCAGTACTCTTGCCAACACTGCCCGGATTCAAGACTAAGCGTCGTTCGTCTTCGCCCTTGAAGCACGAATACGAACCATCGACCTGCACGGAAGAGTCAACCGAGAGCGAAGAAGACTCGGAGTCCGAAGAGGGAGAAGAAGCAGGCGAAGAAGAAGAGGAGATCCTGACATCCGAGTCATCAGAAGGTGAGCTAGATGACGACGTACCCATGCCACTGATGCCACTGGGATATCTCGGACCACGTGGATATACCGGGCGCTCGCACACTACAGGACGAGAGGCCAGTCGCCCGACCACAGCTGAAAAGACTGAAGAGGAGCCCAAGAAGTTCACCAAGCCCTCGCCCCCAGCGTCCATCTACACTCTTCCCAATGGCACCATTACTCCTTCCCAATCGGCGTCAAACTCACCCTACCGAGCTGTTCCTCAAAGCTCTGGAAAGGTCTCCAGGACGATAGCATCCCTTTTCGCCTGGTCCGAGTCTGGGAAATGGGACAGCCTGCACCCCGACGAATGTAGCATTGTCGTCACGCCAGGAAAGATTGAGGTCTTTGAGATCTCAGAAAACCACTCCAAACCTTTCCTCGCCGACGGCGACGAGATCATCACTCCCGAGGGAAGTGCTCCCCTTGTTGCGGTTGAGCTTACCCCTCTGGTGCCGTTGCGCAAGTCAACGGCCATTGATATCTCCATTCGCTCGCCACCTACTGCCGAGTCGCTCCTCAAACCTGGCAACAACATCATGTTGCGGAGTCGCAATGCAGCCGAATGCACGCAGTTGTACTCTATGATCAACCAGGCGCGCATCAACAACCCCACCTACATTGCACTACAAAACGCGCGCGGCCCCTATGGACAATCAAGCTGGGCCGAGGCTATGGATCGCCAGAACGCAGCCAGAGCAAGCACCGATGCCTCTTCTGGATGGATCGGTGGCACGCTGGGTAGGAGAAGCAGCTACCGGAAATCAAGCACACGCGCAGCTTCCATTTCGGCCGCCACGGAATCGTCTGTCGGGACCATGAACAGTGCCCTTCGTTCGGCACTTAGTCGTTTCTCGTTTGGCAAGAACGGCATGTTTAGTATTCGCAACTCAACTCTCGGATCACGCAGCACTGGGTCGTCCCTTGACAGCCCCTCAAACTCTCGACCAGGCTCAGGCGCCTCGACTCCCAACGGTGATGTCGCACGAGCACCTGGCGCACCACCCGGCATCACAAACACAAAGTGCAGGCTTTACGAGCGAGAGTCACTTAAGAAATGGCGCGATATGGGCAGCGCAAGGCTAACAATCATGCTGCCCTCGCCCGACCCAAGCATGCCGCCGTCACCCACAAACGCACTGCAACGCGCTCCCGGCACAAGAGATTACAGACAAGAACGACGCATCTTGCTTACCGGGAAGAAGCACGGCGAGGTCCTTCTTGACGTCCAACTGTCAGAAACATGCTTTGAGCGTGTAGCCCGCAGCGGTATAGCCGTCAGCGTATGGGAAGACAATGTTGATGAAGCCGGTCAAATTGGCGGCGTAAGCAAGACGGGTGGTGTCTTGGGCGCAAGAGCAAGAGTCTTCATGATACAGATGAAGAGCGAGAGGGAGTGCGCATACTGCTTCAGCCTTTTGGGCAAGCTGAGATATTAGGAATACGAATGGCAGTGCAGGGAAGTGTGTGTATGAGAGAGCGAGAGGGCAGAGAGAGAAGATGACGCCGTAACGCCCATTTCACGGCAGCAAAAACGATGACGATATCCCCCGCAGCAGCAGCAATCATGAAGCAACATGAAAAAAGAACAACACCATCATCAACAACAACGAAAAACATACAAGACTCTAATACTATAATCTCGAACCCGCTCTCATCACAGCTCTCTGTCTCTCTCTCTTCTCCATGTACTCTATTCATCTGACCCTGTATCTTTGCATTTTTTTTTGTGCATTTCCTTTTTCCTCTTCTCACGATTCCAACGGGTAGCAAGCGAAGGCGTTTTCTTCTGTTTTTTCTGTGATTCGCACACGACGTTATATACATGCCGGATCTCGGGCGGAGGCGAATTTTCTCGTTGTTATTGTTTTTTTTTGTTTTGTTTTTTCTCGTTAAGGGAATGGGGATACCATTGTCGTTTTTCTGCGTGTGCGTTTGCGTTTCTATCGGGAGGACTTTTTTTTCGATTTTGAGGTCTGCGAAGATGAGGTATATATGTGTGTGTTTATGTATGAAGTCTTTCTCTCTCTCTCTCTCTCTCTTTTGAGGTGTGTGCCTGTGTTCCCTCTTTTTCTGCACGATGAACGGGAACATGGCAACGAATGCGAGGGGTTTAATTCATGAGGTTTCTTCTTTCTCCTCCTAATTCCTTGATGGTGTTTTTCTCTCACTTTCTCTATACATGAGTATACG
Source organism: Exserohilum turcica Et28A (assembly GCF_000359705.1). Lineage (NCBI taxonomy): Eukaryota > Fungi > Ascomycota > Dothideomycetes > Pleosporales > Pleosporaceae > Exserohilum > Exserohilum turcicum. Next base: position 3,337,293 of record NW_007360136.1, on the reverse strand, counting down.
TTTAATGCGGTTTCATGGAGGAGAGGGAGGGTATACACGTCTTTAATTTTCGTGCATAGATGCATGTATGTATGTGTGTAAATACAAAATGCAATGGAAACATGTATTTGCATTTACCCTTTCACTCTGGTTATCCACGAATCGACGTTTGTGTCTTAATATACGGGGACCCTTTGATAGATGTATATGGGCTCAGTGGCTACATAGTGCTGCGTGCTATGCTGAATCAACGCACGGAGGTTCTGGAGAGGACTAGGTAAGTTTCTCGGATCGTGATGCTTGGTCACAGGGACAAAACGGTGGAGGGCGGGTAGAAGATATGGGGTGGAGTGGTTCTTGACAACTGCCATGTATATTTGCAGACATATGAATTCCCATACAGTTTATTCTTCTTCCAAGGCTCGTCTCACTTTTTGTGCTCCGTTATGTGACACTGCTTGATAATCCAGATCAGACTGGATGAATCAAATTTGGGTCAGGAGTAAATTCCCATCTGCGTCCTGCTTTGGATTCTCGCACCGTGATAGATGGCAAACTGTGACTGTGTAGAGACTTGGACTGTCTTACGAATAAAAGTCCAACACAGCAGCTTGCATCAGCAACCCCACAAAACACTCTTCGTACACGGTGTTTGTTCAACATCACATGATCGACGCGTATTCGGTGTATCGGCGTAGACGCGGTACTCGTGCCGTGCGCGCAGAACCTAAATGCTGACATGGCTGATATACACGCTAGAGTGAGCTTGACAGGTACGTACAACGGGTACCGATATGCAGGGAAAGCTTTGCCCTGGGAAACTCAATTCCACGGCCATGGTACTGAGGTACCCGGCAATCATTTAACCACAATATATAAACAGCGTTGGCCATGCCTGAAGCATGAGGCTGTAAAGCGACGTGATGTAAGATTCTCAACGGCTTACGCTTCTGAAACCACCGGGAAAAGAATAGCACCTAGCTCTCCTATTTGAACAGCGGCGGATTTCCAACTCCAGGCCAGACGTCTGACCATGTGACGTACCTCGGTAATACGTCAGTTTGGCCTGAGACACACACAGGTCCGGAAAGCATATGTCCTAATCGTTTCACTCTCGGACCGGCAGATAGCTGATTGGCTCCCCACTATGAAACAAACTTCATTCCGCAGCCCTATCCGCCCTGATAGACGCTTATGCTTTTGTCCCGCCCACTAGTCGGTGAATGCATCTCAGCCGTCTCAGCTCTTACGCATTGCCCCAGGCTACTATATTGCATGTTTCTGGTGTATCTACCCCGGCATATGCGAACGAATAGCCGGGCGACTTTTGGCGAATAAACGCGCCCGAGTAGAAGCGCCTGTGTGACCGGAATAAAGCCGGTGGGGCCCTCCAGGTACGCGCGAGCAATCTAGATAATTGCGCCGCATAGTGATGCCAAGGGGCGCGTCAACGGCATTGCTAAATGTCGCGTACGGCCATGGAGATAAGAATGAGAGTATCTGCGGAGGTATATAATGGTTTTGCTTTCCTACTTATCTGTTTACCGCTGGTTTTTGAATCGACACATACTTAGATTCTATCCGGACCATTTGCAACTACAACTTCTCACGACTATTCAACTCCCATTCACCATGCGCTTTACGATCATTGCGTCTGCGCTGCTTGCGCCTCTCGCCGTGCTGGCTGCCCCTATGGAAGCGCAAGCCGGGTCGAACATGCTCGTGGAGCGCCAGTCTACACCTCCCAAGCCTGCACCATGCGTGCCCAACCCCAAGACGACCGTCGAGCAGACCAAGCAACGTGCCCAGGCATTTGCCCAAGCCTTTATTTACCACCCCAACATCACCGAGGCCTTTACCTACATCAATTCCGGCTACATTGTGAGTTGGCCGCCTGCATACATATCAAGACGCGAGCATTGCTAACCATGGACTGCGCAAAACCACAGAACCACAACCCCTCGGTTAAGAACGGATTCGATAATGCATGGGACGTGCTTGCGCCTATTGGGAACCAGCAGAAAATCACGCCGCTCAAGACCGCGTTCCAGAGTCCGCAGTCCTGGCTCAACTACAAGAGCGATTTTGGCGAGGTCGTCGACCGATACCGATGGGAGGATGGCTGCATTGCCGAGCACGTAAGTTTGATCTTTCATTCATTGATGTACAGCGTTTCTTGTTGTTTGGGGGAAAAAAAAGTATATGTGAGACTGACTATCAATCCCAGTGGGACCAGGGCGAGACATTCCCGACAAACATCAAGAACAGCGGTAAAAGTACGTAAGAAAGAAACATAAAGAAAAAGAAGAAGAAGCACTGCCCCATCGACTGTCGGCAGTACGGTTTGTATATATGTGTATATGCCCAGGCAAAAAAGTCCAGACCGGTGCTGGACACATGCTCACAGCTTGTGAAATTTCGGTCCCCGCATTCACTAAGTAGCGGCTTCTTTTTTTTTGTACATAACACTACTTTTTTCTTATCCATGTGTATAGATTTGGGCTTCTCCGCCTTCTGCTTCTTTGTAGAAGAGGGGGGGGGGACTCGTAACTTTGCTTTCCATGATCCAATGCTAACATTGCATACAAGATACCTTCTCACACGACCAAAATCTTCTTATCGTCGCTTTTGCTTTCAGTCTCTGGTCGTACCTGGTCCTCTGAGCTGCGCGCACTACCACCGGGATAGTCGACGGCGTCGGCATCGACATCGAGGTAGTCTTCTCCGCGCAAAAGGCTGTATCTCTCCGCACTCTGGCTCGTTTCCTGAAGCCGGGGTGGGTTGCGCTCGGTGAAGCTACTGCGGCAGTTGGGACACTGGTGGACTTTTGGTACGGTGAGCTGCGCGATGAAGGCGGGTATGTTGCAGGCGACCATGTATGCGTGTACGAACCTATGATGATCCGTTAGACAAACTAATTCAATAATATGCGTCCTTGAATCTGGCCCGCGGGACCAATGCCAGCTGCTTACATGTTGACGATCATGGGCGCTGTCGTGTAGCCAGCTAGTAGCCCTAACCCGGGATGCCTTATCTCGCCAATCCCAACGGCCCAGATGGCAATCAGAATGCCCAGGTAGGCAACGAAAGCGAATCCGTCCAGGAAGACGCATCCACTGGCTGGCATGCGAGTATTCTTTTTCTTGTGGCATAGGATGCTGATGGTAGAAGCGAAAGCAGTCAGGGCAACCGGAATGTAGCCAAAGCAAAACGCTGTTACAGGACGGCGGCTGACTTTGATCGAGATGACTGTGCACGCGATGAGCAGCGGGGTCGCGAGGGCGGAGGTATACAGAGTCAGGACTCGAAGGGGGCGTTCGTTGGCTGCAAAACTGCCTAGACTGAGATGCATCTTGTGCAGTGTGATAGGGTATTACTGAAAGTGTCGATTCAAAAGCCTATTGACTCAGCAGACTAGAGTACAGTAAATCGGAATGCAAGCCGATGAAAGGTTGGCTCCGAGAGAACACAAGAGAACTACCCGCGCGTGGGTACAATAAGTATTAAGAGGATGTGCCAAAACATCGCCCAGGCAACAGCAATAGCGACGTTGTTTGCATAGAATGCTGCAAAAAAGCATACACAGCCTACCATGATGATGCATGCCGCGCGGACATACCGACCATGCATCCAATCGCCTCTGACCGCTAGTATGTCCAAAACAAAAAACAATGGAGACGTGAAGCATCGTGGCGCTAAGAATTGCCCGATTGAGATGACTGGCCAATGAAGGCTGAGGGAGAAGGGTGGCCTGGACAGACGGATTCGGTAGAGCGTCGTTTGAGCGTGTACTCGGGTCCTCTGGGGTCGCTGGTCCATGCCGCGATGCCGCCGGAGTGCCTTGTACCAGAATGACAAGGCGCGTTGGAAAGCTTGAGTCTTATAGGCTTGTGGCTGGCTGGATGCATGAATTAAAACGGGCTTTCGAGGTGGCAGGTTGATTGTTGTTCCGAGGGACGTACGCGGGTCCTTTGGACGCGCGCGTGTTCAAGTCGGCAGTGCGCTGTTGGCTGGGCTTTCAATATTGTTGCCATACTCGGTTCCAGGTGTTGTAGGACTCTGGGGCAAGACCAAGCTAGCATGGTCTGGTCCGTGGAGTTGGTGGGTTGATGGTCAGCCATGATTGATTAGGTCCCAAGGTTGTTTGGAACGTGTGTGGCCTTCTCCCTCCATACCATGCCGATTATGAAGCTTTATTCAAACTTGCGCAGAGAGATTGCATTTTGAATATGTGAATGTCTTATATCTCGGCGTCTTCAGCGCGCGATAGTTCTTGGTGTTGAGGCGGAGCAGTAGGCGGATAAACATACTGATGGTCCTTCGGGGGTACTGGCGGCGGCATATTACTCGACACAGACTCTCTCCCCTGTGCCTTTGCTTCTTTGATCTCTGGGCTCGTTCTGCTCGTCCCGTTTATCGTGTTCTCGTCCGTATTCACGGCCGGCATGCCAAGCACGCTTCTTGACTGATAATTTCGTGCTCTGTACAACAAAGGCTTCATTATGGGTATAGTGGCGCACAAGACGCCCACGTTGACTTCGACCATGGACCATGTAATCACAGGCACAGAGTCGTAGAAGGGGTCGTTAGAGAGGGTAAAAATGTGTAGGAATACCAGTCTGATGATAGAAGCGGCCATGCTGATAACTCCAAGCCCAACATTAACGTATAGCGCAAACTTCTCGCGGGGTCTCCGTGGGATGAGCGTGATGAGTCGGATTGGCAGGAGTAGAATCCAGACATCCATGAGTATGTGGAAAATCGAGGTCGCTGGAGGGTATTAGCTTTTGTTCATAATAGGTAGAAAGGCTGAATGTGCCGTACCATGATAAAAGACATTCATGTTGATGCATTGACCCGTGACTTTGCCAGAGAAATCCCACAGCTTATACAGCGGTATGCACTGCACTGCGATTACAATCAAGAAGACGACTTGGTATACAGCAAGAAGAGCTATGGTGTTTTTGCACAGACGCTCAAACTTTTTGCTGTAAGCTATGGTCTGTTAGCTTGGACAGGACGCAGTGACTTGCACAAACCTAGTCTGAGGTAGACCATGAGAACCGAAGCCTTGATCAGAGTTACAATCAAGTTGTATTCTACAACCATGGCAAGAATGAGCTGGCGATATTAGTCTTGCCTCTGCGTGTCTGTTGGGAAGCATACTTTTGTATTGCTCGTCGTCTGTTGCGAGGACATGGACATGACGCCAAAGCCCAGGTTCAACTCCTTGACGCCGCCAATCACTTCGAGTAGATACATGACTGTTAGAAACTGAGTCATGTTAACTGAATTCTGATCGATCTGTCTGAGAGTTTTACTGTTGCTAGAACCATGGTCCAGTCTTCTGGACCCATTTTCCGAACAATAAAGACACGCATATACACGCGGAGAGCTACACATGATACTGACTTTGGTAAGTACTTGCTCGAGTACATTCTTTGGGCTTTTTTACGAACCTCCAACACATGTCATGGCTGCGGAGATGCCCATCATGAGATTTGTTCTGTCCTTCTCAGTGTTTGGGGGATATGTAGGATGTATCCCATCCATCAAGTGCGCCATGTTGCCTTGGACTTTGATCGATGCTGATGACGGGAAAGGAGGCATCGACAGCGGAACACAAAAACATTTTACATGACTGGTTGCTCGAAGCAGATTGCGGAGTGATATTGGACTGTTAAACTAGCACTGTCAGCTTATCCCTGCTTACCACGCTTCTCACCCTCACAGGTCCCCACAAATTAGGGTTCGGCGCATCGACTAACCCGCTTCGCCCATGGTGTGACGGGGTTGATTCGGCTCAGAGCTGGTGCAGTAGATGCTATAGCCAGCTATTCAGTGTGACAAAAAGGTCTCGAACTTGTAGCTCGAGTTTGCATGCTCCTGTGCCTAGATCATGGCTGTGGACACTGGATATGTAGATTCCCGAGGCCGATGCAAAAGGGCTTGTTTTGCCACTCCCCCCTTACGCGGCCAGACGCAAACTTTGTTTCACAATACGAGCATGCTGTGAATATCATCCCCATTGCCGTTGTACTCGTACATATATTTATGTAGATGCAAGGAGTAGATCAGACCTGCCTTGACACGGTACAGCCTCACTTGCTGTGGTCTGAAATTCATGGCGTAGAAAGGCACCACTTTGCCAGTATATGGTGAGCCTCCTATCTTGCCGGCTTTGCTGCTGTCGTCACTCGTGGCAGTTCTCATGTCGACCAGTGGCCTAATGCTGTTACTGAACAAACACACTTGAGCTTCCTGACACTCAGTAGTAGATTGGCGTGCGTGAAGGCGCAACCTCGGAAGACATGTTTCGAGTGGTCGGCCGAGATGGCAAGAAGGTTGGAACCCAGGGCATTTGCGAAGAGGCTGTTTGATGAAGAGATGCATTGGAAGGATCGAGCGTGCAGAGACCGTGCCGCTGATGACACTTGGCGGGGCGTACAGACCGGTGACGTATATTCTGATGACATGTTCGCCGCGAGAGATGTTGGTTCACGGAGACTTTATCGCGCAAACTGTGCGCTCTTGATGAGACAGCTTGTGATACTCGTATACAGGTGCGGGTTGTAGGTATGTTACTTATCGATAAGAGCATGGTGAACCCTGCAAGGCCATAAGTGGGTCCAACTATATTTCATCGCCACGTCTTCTTTGCTGTGCACAACGCACAAGGCAGGGGTCTGATACTCTACTGTATCATTCCTGACATCCTGTACATGTTTTCCACATCTCTTACACCCGCGGACTTTCGGGCGCTCCCGCCCCACACGGCAGCTAAGCACCCCGTCATGGTTGGAGCTATAATAGGTCTGTCAAGCCATCGTGGGACGGTCTGAAGACGTACTGCTGTCGTAAGTATTGGTGCAGAAACTACACCAACAACTAGCGTTACTTGAAGCAGCAATCAATTACCTCAACCCACTCCTCTGTCTCCAGAAAAGACATCCAAGGGGGGATATGAGGCTAGTTTAGATAAACGCAAGCCTCAATCCCTTCCAAGTCGGAGCCGTGAAGCCTTCTCCTCCATATGTTGCCGTGGCTCGCAACATCAAACAGGAGCATCGGGAGAAATCTATCCCTAGATATTGTAGACTCACACTCAGCTGATGCGGCCACCACTCGATCATATCAAACACTGGAGGATCTCACAACGCCCCAATCAGACACTACGCGATATTTACGATTTACAGCCTAAGAATGTGTTTTTGGCGAAACAAGGGGGGAGGGGCTGAGCGAAGACACCTTTTCCGCTGTTGTTCTCGTACCGCGTTCTGAGACGCAGTCTGTGACGTCAATCGAGAAGACGCCTGTTCTGAGACAAGTGGTTGGTTGAGAAACGCCGTTCTCGAAAACAGTCGCACTACTCCGCGGAAACAAAAATGACGCCAAACCGGGATATCTGGATATAGATTCTTGCCATGGTTTTAGTGTCATGGCAGGTGGTTTGCCGAGAAATCGTGGGCAGCATAGCGTATGTTGTCTTTGCTCAGGCGTGGAATCCACACCAACATCTCCTCTGATTTCACAATAAAAAATCATTACAAACGACGAGAACACATGAAGAAACCACAAACACACCTCTTTCTCTCCTCATCCCACTCACCCAAAATAGCATTAAGAAAGAAAAATTCCCGCGGAACTAGCCTGCTCCCCGTAGCTCCACTATCTAACTTCCTTAGTCTAAACATCGAAGCGATCCCCACCAAAGCCATCTCAAACACACCATCAACTTTTTTTTTAAACCTTTGTGCAAAACAACGCTTCCCCAGTATTTGGGCCCAGCCAGATATGTACCCATTAGTCGCAGGATACTGTGTATCGCCCCGACCCATGTGTCATGGCCAGGCTGCACAAAGCAGAATAAGTATGCAAAGACACAGCGAAGAAAAAGAAGAAGAGGAAGAGGAAGAAAAAGAGGGATAGGAAAGTTGCACCAAGTCACGAGGTCTGGTCGTGGAAAAGAAAAGCAAAGAAAAATATGTTCTCGGGAAAGGTAAGTTGTATAGAGTACGAGTCGAGATACCTATCACTTGCTATGCTATCTAGATACGCAAAATGCCATGAAATGAAATGAAGTTGAGATTCTAGGAGGTGATGAAGAGGAGATATACATAATGATACAAGTACAAGTACTCGGCATACCTTGTACTAAGAGTTTTGTCTAGGACTGATTCACAAATACACTTCGTGCACCCTCGTGATGCTATTCCCTTTATCCGGCTGGACCATGGTCTCGCGGATGAGATAGTCATTCTTGACCTCGATTGCAGGAGCGTCGCCTCCATCTCTACCGTCGCCGTCGCCGTCGCCACCAGCACCATCGTCCCCCGCCAGCACCCCATCTTCCACGTGAAAGCACAACGAGGCATCCACAAAGGCAATATCGTCATCGTTTTCAGGCCTAAACACAGTCACCTTTGTAATTGTCTTCTGGCCCAGCTGCGCCTTGTGCTGGATGAGGAAATACGCAAAGGCCGCTCCGTTGGGAGATCCTGTGTAGTAGTGTTAGATACTTGTTTCGTCACCACCCAGATATTGGTGTGTAGAGGCAAATGCTAAACTCACCCAACAGCGCATGTCCCTGTTCTGTATCCATGGTGAACTGTGTTCCCGGCCAGGCGCTCAACTCGCTGCCCACATCACGCAGACACGAAGCAATCAGGCGATTCGTGACGTCGTTTGAAATGCCAATCATCAGGAAATAGCGAATATTCTTTACATTTGGGTTGTCGCGCACCCAGAAGCCCCACAGGATATCTGAAAAGAGGCGCAGCTGGGGCAGGGCATTTTTGTCTGCATCTTTTTTGTCGGCGTGCCAGAGGGATTTGGCAGAGGCCTGGGGGCTGAGGAGAAAAAGGCCGTAGATTGCGCCGCCGGCCGTGTTGACGGCGAATTCGTAATGGGCTTTTGTCGCCTTTATTGCATCGACTTGTTAGAACACTGTATCGTGTACCACGCAGGAAAGGTGAAAAAAAACGATGATGATAATAAGAGAGATTCTTACGCGAAACTGCTGCTCAATGCCAGCGACATTATACCACTGGTTCAAAGCCGGAATCTGGTTCCCATTGTCGTCTCTTTTTTCAGGATCCCAGTGTTCAATACGATAGCACTTGTTGTCCCCGCCTTGCGACGCCGGCTTCCCGCTGAGGCCCAGCGCCTGCATGGCCTTGGAGAAGCCCCAGTGGTCGGAGAAACTGCAGCTGAAGGATGCGGGGTCCACGCTGCGCCAGTACCATGTGTGCAGTTCGGTCTTGAGGTCGGTGTTGAAGTGGCTGGCGGCCGAGGGCGGGGAGCGTGTGTCTTTTAGTTGGAGGCCGGCAGTTTGGTCGCTGCCTTGGAGGGCACACATGAGGGCGCCGCCTTTGGCAGTGTAGGTAGTCCATTCGCCAGAGGCGGCGTAGTCGTCGTCCCAGAAGGCTATTGTGGGTTGCAGCTCGGATTCATTACTGATGGGCCAGTCGATGACTCGAGCGGCGACCGAGAAGATGGAGGCGGCGCTAACGATGGCGGTGCTGAGCCTCATGGTGCGGGTTGGGTTGTGCTCGAGGCAGATGGTAGAGAAGGAAAGGAAGTGACGACTCTCCAGCGGTGCCTACAAGGTGAGAGCAGCACTCACAATGACCATGCGCGCACAGACCCGAGTGAAAGGGAGCAAATGCGAGTATCAGTGAACGACCACTGGCTTAGGCCGTAGTTCAATTCAGTAATATTTGTTGAAAAGACCTGGTACTCTCCGCACGCAGACGCTCCAAATGGCGTCAATGCGTAGGATTGTGAATGCTTGGATATGTCTCATAAATACCTGGCCCATTTTCTCTCACAGAAGGCACCGTCTTCTGCAATCAGAGCCCCTCCTCGTCGCCCATGTCACCCTCCATATCATCGCCGCCAAAGCCGTCACTGCCTACATCATCACCCACGTCGAAGCGCATAAACTTTTCGTTCTTGGCCTCAGCTACAGAGTTGTTAGCATTCGTATCTGACCATTCAAGTGCATAAAAAGCGTAGGTGACTTACTTCCCCATTCCACCACCTGGCCGTCCTGGACCTCGCAGTCTTTGAGCGCAGTCCTATCGCCGTCTTTGGCATCACCACCCTCCATCTTACACCGCCTACCGAGTATGCAATCGGTAAGCTGGACGTTTGGTCCGACCTCGACGCCATCCATCAACAGACATCTCAGCAGCCTTGCGCCCTCGCCAATCTTGCAGTTGGAGCCGATGACGCTCTCTTTGATGTTGGTCTTTTCCTCGACAATGACATTGTCTGCGAGCAGCGAGTTCTCAGCCTCGACGCGGCACTTTCGTGGTATGGATTCCTTGTGGGCAATCTTGGACTGGTGGGCAAATGGCGAAGCGGCTTCCTTGCCGACCTCTTCAATCGAGGGCAGTTTAGCGAGGCGCAGCGAAATGGTCAAAAGGAGGTGAGAATCGTCCACTCGGCGAATAAGAGGCTCGTTGGGGCCCGAAGGCTGGACGTATGCGAGAAGAGGCGGGACGGTAAGCTTGGAGGTTGCGAGTGACTTTGCAGAATCTGGTATACTGGAGGAATTGGTGACTCTTGATGCTAGCTCCGTGGGCAAAGTTTCCTGGTCCTTGATGCTGCCCGAGTATGTGGTGCTAAACTTGGACACGTCAATCTCTTCCTCGACCACCTGAGATTCGTGATCCGACCCGTCCTCTTCGCCCTGCAATATCTGCCTCAGGCCCAGCTTTTCGCCCAGTCCGTCTTGCCAGCTCGCCTTTGCCCACCACCCCACTACTTCCTCGCTTAGACTCTCAAACTTTTCATTCTTGCGAATCATCTCCATGACCCAGTAGGGAAACACGTAAATGTGCGCGTCGCGGTGTGTCGTCAGCATCCGTATGCGCGCATGCTTGCGGATGAGCGAATGTCGGAGCGGAAATGTCTTGTTTTCCTCGGTGATGTCGTTGAGTGTGTCGGTAGGAACAGAGTAGACGAGTTTGGACATGTTGCGCCGCAGCGAGTCTGTGGGAACGGGCACGGTGGGCTTGGCCAAGGGCGTTGTGGCGATAAAGTCCGTCTCTTCCTTTTTTCTGCTGCCCTCGCCTTTGGTCTCGTACCACACGCCCATGCCGCCTCTCCGCCCCAGCTTCTCTCCCCCGGCGCCGTATGCGATTTTGCCGCCATTGTGGTCCAGTCCGCCGCTTGCGCCTGCAAACCCGCCCTGCTCGACCATCCACGCATCCGCCAGCGCTGTGCCGTCCAGCTCGCACACCAGATCGCAGGGAAGCACGATGAAGTCGCCCTTGATTGCGCTCTGCAGTTCGGGCAGGCGAAAGAGGTCGCCGGTACTCGTCTGGTGTGAGAGGCCCTTTGGCGCGAGGATGTCTGGCTTGGGCGAGGGCAGGGTGGTGAGGTGTGGATTCTGCGACATGGCGGCCTCAATTGCGTCGAGAGATTCTGGCGGGGTAACGACGGTGATGTCTGCAGGGCGTCAGCGAGGTGCTGCATCGACGACGTGTGCCGCGCAGCATACCCGTCACGCCCATGCGGTAGCACCATTCGAGCGGATACCAGACCATGGGGCGGTTTGCAATGGGCAGCAGGGCCTTTGGGATGTCCTTGGGCGACGATGTGAAGGTGCTGAACGAGGCGCCGGGGCCGCACAGGATGAGGGCCTGGAAGCCGGGCGGGGGCAGGCTGGTGGCATGGGGCATCGCGGGCGACTATGCGGCGAGGGCGGTGGGAGGTGGTGTGACCGGATACACTGTACGTCGACGGTGGTGGCGGTGATGGTGGTGGTGGAGGTGGACGTGTTGAGAGAGGCTGCAGGTACAGCGCAGAGATGTGGGGGGGTGTGTGTGTGCGTGTGTATGCGTGTGTAGGTAAGAGTCACCCCGCGGCAGGGCGGCAGCGGCAGCGGCAGCAGGCAACAAGAGGCGGGCCTGACTCGCGGGTGCCGCCGCGGGGGGTCGGGCATGTGTCAAGCGGCAGTGGCAGCTTGTTCCCTGTCTCGGCCAGCCCAGCCACCACCACAACAGGGAGGCCGGAGCACCGCTGCTGCAGCTGACACCCGAGACCAAAACACCCTCGCCCATTTCCACCCGCACACAGGCTGTTTTTCTTTTTTTTCCTGGCTCCAAACCCCCCGACGACTGCACGACTCGCCCCGACACAGCGACATGCCCTAGGCCATGTCGTCATTCAACTACGACCGCTACGACCGGCGCCAGTCGAGCTCGCGCAACCGCAGCACGCTCGGCTTCTATGTCCCTCTGATCGTGACGGTGACGGTTGCGACGGCCGGGCTCGCGGCGTGGGTGTGGAGCGCGCGCGAGGACGGCCGCGACTACAATTCGGACGACGATCTGAGCTACGGCGAGGACAGTGCCCTCGAGAAGCGGCAAGGCAGGCCCCGCGATGTCGCCACGGGCGACGCAGGCGGTGAGGGCTGGGGCAACGAGGCCTCGCTGCTGGGCCTCGCGCAGGGCGTGATCCGCCGCACGCCGTCGCCCCAGCAGCTGTTCGACACGGTGAGCAAGAAGACGGCGGCGGGCTGGGCGGCGGCGGGCGCTGCCCTGGCCTCGATCCGCGAGGAGGACCGCGACGAGGCCTTTGGCGACCACTCGCGCTGGAGCGAGGAGGCGGCGCTGCGCAGGAACATCGAGGCCCAGAGCCGCGAGAGCGGGGCCGCCGTCGACTCGCACGCACGCGGCTTTGCAGAGAGCCTCAGGAAGGCCGCGCCCAGAGCCCCCAGGGACTGGGGCAAGAGGAAGACGGTGGTGCTCGTCGTCAGCGCCGAGAGCCTCGCAGACCGCGACCTCGACGACGACGACGACGACTCGTACCGGGAAGAGACGGCCGTGAGTGCTCTCCTACTCTGCTACTATCACCACCACCACCACCACCACCATACTAACACGCCCAGACCGTCCTCTCCCACCTGCCCGCCACCGACTTCGCCAGGACCAAGCTCTTCGTCCTCGTCTACGCCCCCTCGCTGCGCTCGCGCCCCCAGTCTCGCGCAAACTCGCGCTCCGGCTCGCTGTCGCTGGGCGACTCGTACTCGGCCATCAGCACGCCCGCCCGCACGCCCGGCGAAGAGCTGCAGTCCATCGAGCCCGTCGTCTACACGCCCGCGCCCAGCGCCCGCGGCTCCGACACGTCGCTGTGGCACACGCTGCACTCGCAGGCCCTGCGCCTCGTCGAGGACCCGGCCATGCTGCTGCCCTTCACCACCCCGGCGGGCTACGTGCACATGGTGCGCCACCTCGCCCCGGACCTCGTCTACGTCGTCGATGCCCTCAGCGGCGTCAATGGCCAGAACATTGACGACGTCCGCAAGTGGGTGGGCCAGACCATTGTCGTCGTGGGCGCCGACGGCACCGGCCTTGGCGGCCTCGTCGACACAGACGACGAGGGCCCCGCCCGCAGGGGCAAGGAGAGCGAGCACACGGTGCGCTGGTGGCAGGTCACCGACATGATTGGCCTGGGCAAGGGCGTCGACGTCGTCGACGCCTCCAGGCTCACCGACGACTACGAGAGGAGGGTTGCCGGCCGCGAGTAGAGCCCTTGTCCCCCTCAATGACTGATTCTTTTTGGCGTTTGACCATGTGTTATGTCTATACCGGCGCCATGCCACCCTCCCCCAATGTGGATCACTTGATCATGAACCCAGTACAATGATGGCCCTTTGCTGCTCTTTTTGCTTTCTAGAATACAAAAACCATACCCTATCCCATCTCTCCATGTTGCTGTGCATTCATTCTACTCATAGATTGCAAATAGATCTCTCTCAATGGAAGCAGCATATGTTTTGGAACATTCATTGCACTAGATTAAAGCCTCAGCACTCATTAACCGACTGACTGTCCGACCGATGGCTCCCTTTGGCCTAAACGCCGAATCCCCTTTGCTAATGCTACAAGCACCCGACAACCATCTGCTCAAACACACTCCACACACACATACATACATACATACATACCTCTAGCATGCTCTACATGCCTCTACATGCGCACGCGAAGCAAGTACCGCAGCTTGACCTGCGCAACATCATACACAATATACTCGTTGTACATCAAGTACGCTCCAGGCACATTCGTCGGTCCAGGTGCTGTCGCCACATCCGGCTGTCACAATCGTCAGCATCCCATGGCATTCTGCACAAGACGAAACAAAAAACCACACTTACCATCATGCAGCCGGCCAGCGCCCCATTCACACACCCCGCATCCTTCCACTTTTTCGGGCCCCTCTCTCCCATTCCCCACGTGCTGTACATGCCCTGGTTACGCGCATCCTCACCGGCCGTGTACGATGCGTCCGTGAGCTGATGCATGGGATTGCCCAGCTCCGCCTCGCACAGCAGAAGCAGCGCTGTTCCCCCAGAGTCGTACGACGCGCAGTAATTCGCCGATTTCGACGACATGTCGGCCAAGTAGATGCCCTTGCCGAACATGTACCCAGACACGGGCGCTTCGGGAGGTGCAATTCGGAGACCCTGACTAAGGATACCGCCGTCTGTACGTTCGCACACAAAGTCAGTTTCTGTGTCACCCCAAATCATCAAAAGACATGTGCTTACAATTCGTGACCCTCGAGCCATGCCACAGGAGGCGGCGGTTGCTCGAAATCTTCGAGTAGATGCTCTTGTCGAAGCGTTCGAATTCGCCCTTGCGCTCAATGCGGAAGATGTCTTGTACATTGTAGTTGACTGCATGTGTCGGACCCTTGGATTTGTTGAGGTACTTGTCAATCTCAACAAATTCCTGGCTGCTGTGGTCAAGCGGTGTCATCTCATTCATGCCCAGGCCTTGGAATTGCTTGTCGAGCTTGTGGATGCCGCTGTCGTCCTTCAGCTGGCTCTTGAGCATGGCAGCAGTCTCCTTCATGTCTGACAGACTCTCGAGTAGCTCAATCTCCCTCTTAAGGGCATCGTTGTCTCGAATTACTGGCGGTCGCTGGCGGCCAAAGGCGTGCGGAATCACCGAAAAGTAGTGGTTGGACAGACGCTCCACCTCTGCAATAGATCCGGGATCAGTCTGGTCTAGAAGCACAGACAGTTCCTTCAAAGCTTGGAAACCGCGTGCAATCGTTCCTTTGCTCAGCTTGCCCAGTGGCAGCTTGTTTGCATCGTAATTCAGAGCGCTCATGGTGGCGTTGAAGTAATCCTCGTCAGTGTTAGCTAAGGATCCTCGCGGAAGTTCCACAGTGGGTGCAATCCATCGCCAAGTGGCAAGTGTCCTGTGCTTACCTGGTTGAAGATGAGCTTCATGAGATCCTGTGTAGGTGTGTCAAGGGTGCACTCGGCAGGCTTCACGTCTTTCTTTTCATCAGCAGCACCATCGCCCGCGGGCTCATCGTCGTCTTCGTCCTCGGAATCAGGGTTGTACGAACGCTCAACGTATGCGTACTTTCCCTGCTTTGGCTCCTCGCCGCGATCCGCCCATTTGAGCCCTGATTTGTCCCTGAATTTCTTTTCAAAATTCTTCATGGCATCACTCAGAGTACCGTTTCCCAACATGGCATTCTGCCCACGCTCACCGACGCGACCCCAGCGAGTCTACCAACAACATGCATTAGTATACCATGTACACACAAAAACACGTGGGCAACAGTGCTCCTTACCCAAGTTTTGTAATCTGACCCATTGGTAAGAAGCTGTTTCGGTTAGCAGAGCCCAGAGTCGTTGCAGCCGCCTAACACACCTGGCATTTGTAGAACTTGTCTGCACAGGAATAGCGTCAGTTTTTGCATCAGAGGCTGTAAATTTAACACCTGCTTACTGTTGTTTGCCCCAGCATTGGTCTGATTGAGCGAGGCGTCATATATCGTGCCGTCGGGGTCAATGTACACTTCATAGTGCGTAAGAGGGCAATACTCGTCTATGGAAATGGCAATTGTTTTTGATTTTGCGTTTTGGCCGTCGCCCACCTTGGCATCCTCTTTGATCTTCGGTCGCTTATCCTGCGACGGGACTGGCGGTGTTGAAGATGCAGCGCGTTTCTTTGAGCCATTCTGCGCAGGTGCTGGGGCAGACGACAGCAAGTACTGTTTCTCATCGACCTTGGAGCCTGCCTCGAGCATTAGCCGGAATGCCTCGACTCCACCTCAAGGCTCCTGGTAAATTCAAACATGTCGCAAAAGATGCAGCATACCTGTCGTCTCGCACTCGTCCAGCCATTCAATCGTCACGACGGGCACGCTGTTCGCGGCTGCGGCCTTGACCTTGGTCGAGTTGCTCTCAAAGTCCTTGTCCGTCGCAATGAGATGGGTCGTGTTTGCCGTGACGCTGGATGCGATCGCCGCACCCAGTGACGTTAGGCGCGACTGTAGTGCCGACTGCGATGTTCCGGGGAAACGGCCGGATGTCGCGACGGAGCACCCGTCCAGGGGCGTAGCGGGGGGAGGGGCCTTTTGCGCTGCCTTGCGGGCCATTGGAGCGATGGATTGGGGCAATTGGGGCAATGGGAAGCTGGCGAGGTGGGATGCGATGCAGCTGAAGTCAGTAGGCGAGAGGTGCTATTTGAACTCTGTGCCAACCACTCCCAAACTGGACATCAGGCAGCCGATGAGACGAGTGGCGCGTGGTGGGAAGGAGCGCCCTTAGGCATCAGCCCCGAAGCGGACTAGGCTGCATGTCTGCCTGCGCGCGACCTTCACGCGCGACCACATGATAAGAACGACGACATGCTCTGCGGCTGTCGGGGCCAGCTTCCCCCCTCGCCCCTCGCCCGCAATGCCATCGCTCCTCACGATTCCGCTCGAGCTGCTCGTGGCCATCTCGGCCCTCCTGCCCACCGAGGATCTCGGCGCCCTCCGTCTGGTGTGCAAGCAGACGGAGAAGTCGCTCTACGAGTGGTTCTCCAAGGAGTTCTTCAGCAAAAAGCAATTCATGCTCACGCATGCCAGTCTGCAGGCTCTGATCGACATCTCCAAGCACGCCAGCTTCTCCAAGAAGCTGACCCACGTCATCATTGCCACCAACATCTACGAGGAGATACCACTGCGCTTCAGGAACGAGGAGTCGGCTGCCCGCTACATCCGCGGCTGCGAAGATCAAAATGCCTTGCTGAGTACAGGCGTAGACCGTGAGATGCTCACCGAGGCCTTCTCACGGCTCGACAATCTCCACACGGTGGGCATCCGCGACTTTGACGCCAACAACCGCACTCGCGATGGGAAGAGCTGGTCGTCGTGGGGTGCAACAACCGTGTACCGCGAGACGGGATTCCAGCTCAACTTTGCCGACCGTGGCTCCTACTCTCCGGAAATCAGCGCGCGTTTTGTTTCGCGCGTCTTTTCCACTGTCATGTATGCTCTGGGAAGAGCCAATCGACATCCTCCTGAGTTCGAGGTGCTGCTTCGACATTACGGACTACTCGACACGGCCTTTGCCCTTCCAGACTTCCTCCGCCCGGCGGTAGAGCCTGTGTTGCGTAATTTGACCACGCTGTTGTTGAATGCTGGCCATATCCATTGCTCGTTGCATACCCACAGCAACGGCACCTCGGCCGATCCGCATCCAGGCCGCGCGCTTCGATATTTCCTGGGGTACACGCCAAATCTAACACATTTGCGCCTGAACTTTGAGAAACACCGGATCATCGATAACGAGGCCTTCTTGCGGTGGCTCAGCGAGCCAGCGCCCACAGGCCGGGCAAATGCTACATTCCTCAACCCGGCCCCAATTGCCCTTCGGCAATTGAAAACGCTTGAGCTCGGCCAGCTCAATATCGTGCCCAACCTAGTTGTCCTGCTCATCTCCAAGTTTGCGCCAACTTTGGAGGATCTCAGTCTTTGGAGGATGAACCTCCATGCTGTCGGGGCGGTGCCACATGACCACAGGCCCAACCTATGGAGAGACCTCTTTGAGATGGTCTCCAAGATCCCACAGCTGCATCTTAATCACGTCAAAGTGGGCATGCTGCAGCAGGAACACATGTTTGTAAACTTCAAAGGGAGCGGGGAGGGGGAGATGCTGAAGCAGAAGGAACACACAGGCAAGGGCATGGACAAGTTTTGGGAGGAGCTGGTAGAGCAGGTCTTTGTGCAGTGGCCGCACAGACCGTCCGTGTCGAACAGTGACGGCTCAGACTCGGACGAGAACATGGATGATGAGGGCGAAGACGAAGACGGTGACGAATAATCAGACGATTGATGGCAATGGCAAGGAGACGGTGACACTGGCAGTGCTGGAAGGGTCCGCCTATCTACGTCACAAGCAAGGCTTTGCTGGACCATTGTTGCGGGGCAGTTCCGGCGTTCCATGTGTGCCATAGTTATATTTCAACGATGGCGATATCAAACGGACCATGTTACATGATACAGAGGGACTCGTGATTCCCGGCCCTCTACGGTGCATCGACTTCACCGGACGTGCGGCGAATGGACGAGCGTGCCGGAGTGAAGAGGCTGAAGACGTGTATAGAGGGAGAGTAGCGGCACTGTCACGGGCGCTGTCACGGACGTCGTTCGCCGTGCTTGTTTGGATGGGACTAGCGGCTGAGATGACCAAGGCCATGTTTGAAGGCGGTTTGGCTCACATGACAGCTGCACGCCAGCCGCTGGGGCGCTACCAACGGCAGCATCGTGTCCGGGGCGAGGCGACCAGAGGGTATGGGTATACTGTAGGGAGGCCCGCTCTCGTAAGACGCAAGGATACTGACCGCCTCGTCGCAGCGGGGCGTCGATTGGGTCGGTCAACATGGCAGCCGGCTATTTTGTTTCGAAACATTGTCATGCGAGACGGGCGTGGGAGGGGCAGGGCCTGTCGGTGGTTCCGCTATGCTTCTCTCGTGCCCCTTTGTGACATTGCACGTCGCGAGGCCGACGTCGAGATGCGGCAGGCGACCGGTCAGCGCCGCAGCCAATCAGCGCCGCGCCGCAGCCCTTCGCCTCGTGTCGCAGCCCTCGCCCGCCGCCGCCGTCATGGTGAAGCTCACCTGCGGGCGCCCAACGGAGCCACCAAGACGAACAATACACACCACACGGACACGGCGTCGCACAGCATCATGCGGCGGGCGGAAAAGGGCAGCGCGCGGGGTCGAGACAGCGGCACGACGCAAAGAGGCGCGGCTGAGCACCCTCGCCCTCGCCCTCGCCTGGCCACCACGACCCCCCCGGCCAAGGCCAGCATGGCCGTGGTTGTGCAATGAAAACCAGCGTCAGCGCCTTACGCCATTGCGACGGCCATTGCGGGACTAGAAGGCTCTTGACCTGCTCAAAAGAAAAAACCGGTGGTGATCCACGGCTGCTTGACCGGAGTCTTGGCGCTCTGCACGGCTTCTGGGGCTTCACCGGTCAAGCACCTCGACAACACTAATAGAGCGACCGCGCCTCCGCCGAAGCTACACTTTTCGCATTCGCTGCGCTTTGCCAGGCCAGACAAAGGTACCACCATGGAGGTTCTCGATGACACGAGCCTGGCCGACCGCCTGAGATCCCAAGACAAGGAGTACTGGCTGCACATGGAGGCCGACACGCCCTTGGAAAAGTATCCAGGTAAGCAAGCACCCGCGCTGCTCAGCCTGCGCTTCCTTCTAATCCGGCGCAGCCAAACAACATGCGCGCCGCGTGCAGGAAAAGCTGGGCATCGACCAAGGCTTGATCTACCTCCCAGGCCAGCCGGCAGTCAACAATCAAGACAGCGACATGCCAGCGCCCTTCCGCCAACGGCGCTATTTCTACTACTTGAGCGGGTGGGTTGAGCCCAAGTCGTCGACTTGCCTGTCGAGCACGTGCTGACTGAGGCAAGATGCAACGAACCCAACTGCCATTTGACCTATGATGTGCGACGCGATGTGCTCTCTCTCTTCATCCCACGCATCAATCCTGCGCGCGTCATCTGGAACGGCCGTGGCTCTACTCAAGCCGAGGCGCTCGCCAAATACGACATTGACCAGGTCTTCTACGCCGATGAGCTACAGTACTACGTCCAAGGCTGGGCCTATGCCAATGGCCACGCCGCCCTCTACGTTTTGCATCCGTCTTCGCAGGTCCCAGGCTGTGAAAATCTCGCTCCTCGCACAGACTCTCAATCCCTTCAGCCGGCCATGAACATTTGCCGCATGGTCAAGGACGACCACGAAATCAGCCTCATCCGGAAAGCGAATGATATCAGCTCGCAGGCGCATCGGGAGGTGCTCGAGAACATTCTCAAATTCACCAACGAAGCCCAGGTTGAAGGTCTTTTCGTGGACGTGTGCATATCACGTCAAGCCAAGCAGCAAGCCTATGACCCCATTGCCGCATCAGGACCGAATGCAGGTACTTTGCACTATGATGCCAACAACGAGGACTTTGCAGATCGACAGCTCATGTGCTTGGACGCTGGATGTGAGTATGAATTGTATGCTAGCGACATCACCCGTTCGTTTCCACTGTCTGCCTCGTGGCCCAGCAAAGAAGCCGAGAACGTCTACAAGCTGGTCCAGCGCATGCAGGAGGCATGCATAGAAAGACTGGCCCCTGGCGTTCGGTATTTGGACTTGCATATTCTGGCGCATCAAATTGCCATCAATGGCCTCTTGCAGCTTGGCATCCTGCACAACGGAACCAAGGAAGAAATTTACAAAGCAGGCACCAGCAGAGCCTTCTTTCCGCACGGCTTGGGACATCACGTCGGCCTCGAGGTCCACGATCCTGGTCAGGCAGAACTGATGAGCGTTCGAAGAGGAAAGCCGGTTTACCAACAAGTCAGTTTAAGACGCGCGCGCTAGTGGGTTGACAGCGACTAATTATGACAGGCCCCCTCACTGTATCCAGAGAACTTTCACAGCCCTGTATACAACCCGGAGACATGTCATGCACCAACAGATCCTCAAAGCAGCCATCTTGAGGAGGGCATGGTGGTAACGGTTGAGCCCGGCATTTACTTCTCGGTCTATGCTCTGCAACATTTTTACCTGACGTCGCCAATTCACTCAAAGTTCATCAACGTTTCAGTACTTCAACGCTACCTCCCCGTCGGTGGTGTCCGTATAGAGGATGATATCCTGATCACTGCCCGTGGATATGAGAACCTGAGCACGGCCCCGAAGGGTGATGCGATGCTTGCAATCATCAGGCAGGGAAAGTCGGGCGCCAAGACACTGGGTCAACGACAGGCGTCCCCGCGACAACAGAGCAACGAAGCAGAAGCACCACGGCTACGCGCACCAGGAATCCCAAAAGAAATGACACGGCCCTGGTTGAGACCAGTTGCACGCGCTGCGACATTGCCTGCTGAGCTCCAGAAGCAAGACGATATCGACTTTGAACCTTTTGCAGGCCCCTCTCTCTTCTCAAACTTTGCACGATCCATGACTACCGAGGAGAAGATTGAGCAGTGGCGGAGGAGTCATGATGCAAGGCCAGTAGCATCGGCTCCTCCAGCAAACGTCAAAAAGCTACAGACTATTTGCGGCAACTCAAGTTCAAGTGTGCGGCACATCTACATGAGTAACGCCTCTAGTCTTAGCTCGCTACCTCGAACAAACCCAGAGCCTGTGGGCTCGCTCATGTGCAAGAACTGTATCATCCTTGTTCAGACACTGGGTAGGTTGAGGCAAACCCTTGCATCGCCGACCCAAAGTTCGCCGGCGCCGGCGCCAGCACCAGGCACGACGACGGAGGGTTGTAGTCAAAGCTGTGGTATGGAACGTGGAGATGCCAAGGGATCAGCGACACAAAAGAACAACGTGTCGGCTGGTGCATCAGCAAGCACGCTGAAGCATGGAGAAATGCACATGAGAGCTGCGCGCCCACAACCTCATCCAAACGTGAGTTCGAACCAGGCAAAGCAGCAGCCCGTCACGCAATGTGAACTATCCGGATCCCCACGGCTTTCTTACACTCATGCCTCCCACGGGCAACCTGCGTCAGCCTCTTCTCACAACGGTTCAGCCACGGAGCGCAAATCTGGACCTCCAGCCATGGCATCACCTCCTTCCCGGCCATCAGTCAGGCCCGCTGGTGCTATGTCAGAAGAAGAAGTTCTACGAAAGAAGATGGAGGCATTGCACTTGAGGCTCAGTGCCATGGAAGAGCGCGAACGAAGCAACACTCAGGGCCCAAAGCCCAGACGTCCATTGACACGTCCGTCGATGCCGGATTTGATTTGATCTCATAACTAGATATCCGCGCTCGCTGCGCCTCTCGGGGAAGCATCATCTAGGAGCTAACAGTGTTTATTTGAATGCGCTACTTTTTAACGTTCAGCATCTGTTACTTTAGCGATGGGTGGTTGCATGACTGACTTGAACGCATGGCTTGGGGATTGTTTGTTTTATGCACGGCGTACTGATTTCTTCACTGGCAGATGATACGTTGTACAACATTCTCATCGTTCGTTTTAGCAATTGAATATACGTTGTAATCTTCAAAATAGTCATTTCCCTCGTTGGTGATGGCACATGTGATATCGGTTTCATATGAGAGACGAACTGACCTGACGGTACCTACAGCGTGGACCCACATATTCCCCAAGGTCTAAAAATTCCCCAGCTGCACAGGAGCCCTGCATTGCACGGCAAACACCAACCACTCAGCATGCACATGAGCAACAAAACAAACACGGGAAACAAGGTCTCGTCGATCACCCGGGCGGATGAAAAGAAATTCAGGACGGGAAGCACAGGGTCATACGTACGGCCCCATCACCCCACCAGATCATAAGTGGGGTGCAATGAAGATCCCTATTCCGTCCCCATGTCCTTTTTACCCCCCATTTTCTCACCCCCCATGCTCACAACTCACCGCAGTCTGCCGTCGGTCCTTTTCGTCGTCATCTCGGGGCAAGGGATTTGGAAGTATCTTGCCTGACTGAGAGGCACGATGAGCTAGTAGATACATACTGGCTGTTACCCGGAATGCGAAGCCACGATTTTGTTTACCTATAGGTTGTACGGTGAGTTACATTGCAGCTACAGAGGTTATCAACTGGAACCAAACAAGCTCTGTAGATAGATAACTAAATCAGGCAGGTGACTCAGCTCGCGCGAGGGTAATGGGAAATACAAGACGCTTGATTGGCTCTTTGTGCTGGTCTCTCTCCAGGAATTGCAAAACAACACATGCGGTACTTGGCACAGATAACTCAACGTGTCGTCGTGTCGCCCGCCACAGCACGTTAGGAGAGAACCGGGTGGGATAAGCAGCCGAGACGCGGCCGCTGCTCACCGATTGACAGGCATGCATGCTTGCTTGTTAAAAACACAGCTGGTAATACAAGTACACGGCCAAGTACCAACGCCTTCGACATTCCTGGACTTCGCAGCACCGCTGGCTGCTTGCGGCTTCTCCCTACCGCTCGTCCTCGCCCGTTTCTGGACGGCAACCCAGCAGTGCAATGCAGGCCTCCTTTGTACTGCTAGCAGCGGGCTACGTGCTTGCTTTTGCGGCAGCCGCTTGCGTTCCGGATGTCGCCTTGGCTTTACTTTCTGATCCGCGCGTGCTCAAGCACGAAGCTGTTCTCCTGGCATTGAACGAAGTGCAAAGGAATCTTTCGGCGCTGTATAAGAACACCACGCGGGATGGTCTCAGCGTTGCTATTGTATGTATTGCGGTCTATCATTTCCTTTTCCCTTCACCAACGACCTTTTCTCTCTGCAACTCCCTCCGTGGAAATAGAGTCACTGGCCAAGGTGTTTACAATGCCTGTTTTCTAGGTCCACGCCTCAAGCCCAGCGCCAATCTTTACATTCAATAACGGGACGTTAAAATTCAATGAGACGCTTGCATGGTATCCGGAAACCCAATATACCCACAGCAGGGTCCATAGGGGGAGCGAAGGGAATAAAGTAACCAGCGACTCCATCTTCCGCATTCTCTCCATATCCAAAAATATCGCTTTATCGTCTTCCCTCGTACTCGCCAACAACTCCAATGTAACTTTGTCGCACAAACGACAAGTCTCGCTCGATACGCCAGTCAGGCTTTTACTCCCGGCTTTCGCGCTCCCGGAACGAGACTGGAGAGATGGCGGCAGCGAGATTACACTACGTATGCTGGCGAGCCACACGGCGGGGATCCCGAGGGAAAGTTATAGCACGGGTTTCAATATGATTCTGAGCACGGGCAAGGCGGATGCGCCGACGATAGGGGCGGCGTGGGCGGGACAGACTGCACAAGATGTGATTGAGGGCGTGAAGGCGAGGAGCTTGATGTTTGCGCCTGGGCAGAGGGCGGCTTGTAAGTTGGAGTCTGGAGCAGGGTGATTTGGAGTTCTTGATTGACTGTGGTGTAGATTCGAATGCTGGCATAGGACTTCTCGGTGGTGCGCCTCCCACTTTCTTTTGGAGCCCCCCTTTTTTGAGTGTTTCTAACAAGCATATAGCGGCCGTGGCTACACACTACAATGATATTACAGGAAGCGACTTGACATGGTCGGAGTTTGCTACCCAGGAGCTCCTAACACCGCTCAACATGACGCATAGTTTCTTCGGCGCCATACCACAAAACCTCATGCCAGACGTGGGCATCCCCGGCGGGGAAAATTGGGCTGATCTACTGGTAGGCGAGGGCTACGACCCAGCAGCCGGCATGTGGAGTTCAGCAAACGACCTTTCCAGCTACCTATACCACATGTGGCTCTCGCCCGACCCCCCGCTCATATCAAAGTTCCAGCAACGAGATGCCATGAAACCCAGCATCAACCTGCCCGACGGCGTGCAGCAAACTGGACCAGGTTGGGAAATCGAGCTTCTGAAACTGGCATCCAGCAACGAGAGCGACGGCACTACCGAGTCGCCACCCACAAAAACATACAGCATCTTCGGCAAGTCCGGCAACGGCGGCGGCTGGGCCTCGTGGATCGACACAATCCCCAATCTAGGCTATGGTCTTGTGATACTCGCTCAGCAATCCGGCCTGAAAGACTACCAAGCCGTATCACCGAGCCAGCTCAAAACAACGCTACACGGGATTCTCGCACCGGCATTCATCACAGCGCTTGCTGAAAGGACGGTCGACCGCTTTGCAGGGCACTACATGAAGGCTCACGATACGGGTCTGCTGCACGACCAAGTGGTAACCGCGAGCCGGAGCACGCGAACGCACGCAAGGCTGGAAGTCGAGGCCGGGACCTTATATCTCCGTTCACTCATCGTAAACGGCACGTCTGCGCTCGAAGCCGTGGACCGGCTTTCCTGGACGCCAGACGCGCAGCCCATCTTGTTTTCGTCCCCTCAGGGTGTCGTGCTGGAGCCGGCCGAGGGCGCGGCCGAAACAGCGCAGTTTGGCGCCGGCGCGCAGGTCTGGAGAATGATGTTTCCTGAGCTGGAATCGTGTGATTGGTTCGACTTTGATGGCTTCCAGGATAGTAATGGGTGGCCACTGAGTAAGTTGGTGCTGGTGGAGCGGGGGGCAGGCAGAGTCGAGTTGCATTATCCGCCGTTTGATGTGGTGATTAGTCGGGTTTAGACTCTTTTCCATGTTGGAGTTTATGGCTAGAGAGGGGATGGTGGGGAGGGGTGCTTTTTTTCTGCTAGACATGTTTTGGTATGGACTCGTGCGAGCTGTGGGACTTTTTTTTGCCTTTGTGAATCTGGTGTAAGTAGCACATAGCATGTTCGATAGAAATTCGCATCACCAACTACTGGATGAGACGGAGCAATATGATAATAGTCATATTCAACAAAGAAGCGAGCTGCTAAATCTGTGTATGTCGATGTCGTTGCTTTGGTGATGAAGCAAAATCCATGCATAACACGAATGCTCAGTTCAAGAGCCTTCTGATTACTCAAAACTAGCAGGGCCATGATACTCAAAGACCCACCTATTGCAGGCCTGTGTATCAACAGGAATTTCTCTATTGGTCTTTTTAATCCTCCATATATCGATGCGGGCTGCTAACTTGTAGGTGTACATAGCAAAACACGTGCCACTTGCAGCGTGGTCATGTCGAGCTTGCTGATAGGGCGGAGAATCTGCGGGTAGTGGGTGCATAAGCTGAGCATCTAGTATCTCCTAGCAGTAGCAGGATTGCGTGTACACGTACATGTACTTTGCGGGCCGATTTGATATGGTGATGGGCAAAAGGGACATCACAGGTACACAGCCATTTTACTTAGTTACTTACTAGCGACAAGCGGTCGGGAGGGGGCCCAAGCAGCGGCCTGGAACTGGTCGATCCGTCACCCACACCCACACCCAGCGCCCCCGCATCGCCCATTTTCCCATCTGCATCTCTCAACCTACACCATACCGGATCCGCAACCAACACGAGCTTCACATCACGTTTTTTTTCGTTCATGGCGACGACAACGCAGGCGACGACGGCCAGCGCGCGGGCTACCATTGAGGCATTTCATGCTCGGCTGGCGGCGGCAGAGAAGCAGCAATTCGTCGCGTGTGCCCAACGCGACCAGCAGCAGTTCCAGGACATGTACAGCCCGTGCAATGCATCCTCGACCTTTCACGACCTTCAGTGTGGCCACCGGATCCAGACGGAGTACACGGCGAGCTGTGGCGTGCTTTGCGCGCGGGCGGTGCAAGGCTACCCCTTTGTATGCCCGACGTGCCTCACCGACGTGGTGCGCGCAGAAGTAGCTCTCCAAGGCCTGACCCTACGCCTGAATCATGACGCCGCCATGGACGGGAGCGAGCCGAGTCAGGACGGCGAAGTGCGCCGCGTGGCCGAGAGGTACATTGCTGCGTTGCTGCGAAAAGGCTACCGCGCGTGCAAGGCCGTGTCCAAGTTTGACGAGCCGCGCCTCCAGTTCTTTGACGGCTTCATGCGCGAAGACGGCTTTGGCGGCGTCAGGGACGAAGGCCATGCAGAAGAAGAGCCAGTAACGCCCCGCAAGCGTCCAGGCATGGCGACAGCAGCAAGGAAACCAGCCAGGCCGCACGCTTCGGCGCACAATGGCGCGAGTTGGAGCTACCGTGAGCCAGCGACTGAGCTTCCTTGTGTACAGAAGGAAAAGGTTAGGACGAGCCAGGAAACAATTGCGAACCCCGTGGATGGACACCCCAGTCAACCGCCTGACACATGGGTCAGGCTGCCTGCTGAGAGCGCCGCCACCGAGGCCGTCCGAAAGGCCATGGAAGCATTTACTTTGCTTTGAAATAATCACAATTTGCGGCCAGTAACATTTTGTCGCTTGCCAAAGACAGACGTGCATTGCACATGCAGGGAAAAGCCACGCTTCCCTTTTTGACCAGAAGAAGAGCAAGACAGCCAGTCACAATGGTACGAACCGGCCCTACAACTCTAGCTACATAGATAGCAGATCGGATGGGCGAGGAAACGAACCATATGGGCATCGGCCGCGCCGCTCCCGAATCCCGGGGTACTCAAAGGAGGGGCCCGGGTGGGTGGATGCCTCGGAGCAAAGAGCGTCCGAGGCAGAGTATTGCGAGTGGGCCGAGGAACCATGGCCATTAGCAATGGCTGTTAAGACGCAGATTGGATAGGAGGTGAGGCGAGTAATTCGCCCATGTATAGAGTTGAAGAATGGGGTTAAAGACGACATGCAACATGCACATGTAGGCACCGGGCGGATGATGTCAGCACTTACTTACTCCGGCCCTCTTTGGATGGACACTTCCCTGGCTCCCAATATCAACGGCATGCATGCCATCCCACTCTTTCCAGCCTTTGCAAATCCCATCGCATGGTGTTGTTGCATGCCATTGTCCCCTCGCCGAGATTGGGCGACATGTTTCGTGATGGGGACCGGGTCCAATTTCACAGAAGGTGTACCGATACGTGTGCCATCCACCCAAACAGCTGCGAACTGTACATCAACGAGTCCCGCACGGCTGACAATTGAGCAGCGGCCCGGACACGAACCCCGTGTGGGCCCCAGAATGAGGAGAGGCGTCGCTACTGAGGCGTCCGGTCACATTAGTTTGGATCCTAAGCCCGTTCGCTCGCCTTTGCGGAGGTGTAGGCGAGTTCGGCATCTTTTCGCACGCCGTCATGATAAGGAAAGAATCTGGTGACACGACTAGAGCAGTCTAGCTGCCTTCTGCCGCTCGTGTCAGTGCGGCACGTGTTTCTGATCTTCTCTCCAGCCGCCGTCTACTAGGTAGTTGAGGTTAGTATCCACGACGATCTCTTCGTCTTTCTGCTGGCCTCTCGGTCAAGACAAAGAAGGTGATGACCCGATCCAGGCCCGGCCCGCACACATAAGCGGTTCGCATAGAGAGCCTTGGCGGAATTCGGCGTCTAAGCCAAGAAAGCGAGTCCTTGCCGTGAGTGCTGATGGGGCTCTAGAGGATGCCAAGAGTGGTTTCGCAGGGCGAGCGGCAACTCAGTGGAGATGGGTGTAGATCGCCAAGCTGCTGGCGGAGAATGAGCATATGTTAATATGTATGTGCTAGCCGTCGACACTTGGCTTCTGCCGCCATCGGCAAAGGATGCCCAGAACAGCCAATTTCCATGGCCAAGGTGCCAGGTCCCGAGCACTACCGCTGCCGGTCAGGCGGCGCCATCAAGTATGCCACTAGGTTTCGCATACCACGTGTGGCACCAGGACCTCCCACGTCGCGCCAGCGAACAGGACGTTGTGATATATGCCGTATTAACGACCAGGAACCAATGGGGCGGGTCAATATTCCGAGGCCCGCCTTCGCTTGCGCAATTTTCGTCATGCTATTGAGCAACATGAGAACGCACTTGACCGTCATGCTGGCTATCACATCTTCTTACTCGTTTGGAGGACTCTAATGCTGATCGAAACGGCCATTTTGGCCCAACCAAAGCAATCAAACATGGGCAAAATCGGCCAAATCCGGTTCTACACATGGCTGATTGCAGATGCACAGGGTAAGCATGGTAGCATATCGTTGATCAATCCACTTGCGTTTTGGCTAGAGGTGCGGAAAATATAGACCCACATGATGCTAGAGAGTCAGTGGCTCTTAGCCCACCTTTGCGACATGCCGTATACATGTTCCCTTTCCCACCCAGCATGTCTGGCTTTCTTTGAATGCGATGCCTGATTTGTTTCCGTCTTGCACCTTCGATCCCCAACTTCAACACCCACCGTCACACGGTTTAACATGTACATCGCAAGCACAGGCTCCCTGGTTGGCCGCCTCGTTGCTCGTGGTGGAGGCCTCAATCCACCGCCAGAAGTGGTGCAAACCTGGCCGGCGCCGAACCATGTCAACCCGGAGGAAAGAGGATGGGAGGCGACCGTCATGCTGTTCATCTTCTTCAGCATCACGATTCTCGTCTACGTTGCGCGCATGTGGGCGCGGTTCACCATATCAAAGAATCTGGGCCTCGACGATTTTCTCATCAGTGTCGCCATGCTGCCGCTAATCGGGCTGACAATCTCCACAGTGCTGGGTACGATCCGGCTCATCCGAGCGTGCCGTCATATTCGCTAATCTATCTAGGCATCCGGGTCTATGGCTATCAATGGCATGTCTGGGACCAAACGGCAAGGTCGCTCGTCGCTACACGAAAGGTACGTCACTGTACTCTACATTCTTTCTACGCCTGCTGATTCTCCCAGATTGCCCTGTCCATTGAGTTGAACTATGTGGCCTCGACGGTATTCACCAAAGTATCCCTCCTATGCTTCTACCGCCGCATCTCTGAACGTCTCACCAACCAATTTGTACACTGTAAGTAGTCTTCACCGCACACAGCACACACGGGTTCTAACCATGTACTCCCAAAACAGGGGTATTCGGCATGATCGTTTTCTGCAGTATCTACGGCATCATCATCTTCTTCATCATTCTCTGGACATGTACCCCAATCGAAGGCTTCTGGCGCTACTTCGACATCGCATGGCGCTTGCAACACAAGCTCGAATGTCGCGACGAGGGCGCCCTCATCGTGGCCTGTGCAGCCATCAGCTCTGTCCAGGACCTCATCATCTGCCTGCTCCCCGTCCTCTTGATTTGGAACCTCCAAATCAGCAAGCGACAAAAGTTCGGCCTCTGCGGCATTTTCGGCCTGGGTTTAATCACCTTTATCTGCGGGCTGATGCGGACCTTTTATGCGACAAAGCTGTATTACTGTAAGACGACTTTGACTGGGCTTTGGATATTACACTGTCAGAGAACTAACACGAGCCTGCCAGTTTCATACGACACTAGCTGGATCGCCTACGACGGCTGGGTCTGGACAACGCTCGAAGCCCATCTTGCCGTCATCTGCGCGTCCGCGCCCTCGCTCAAGGTCTTCTTCAGCCGCTACTTCTCCCAGCGGACGTCGCCCACCGCGTACTCGATCAGCGACAGCCGCGGCAAGACCCCGGACATCAAGTCGACCTCACAGGCCAGCCCCAAAACCGTGCAGGCCTCTGTGCAGCGCTTGCACATACGCCGCGGCGGTCGCGGCGATCCCCCGGAAGACGACATTGCCATGGACGGGATCCACGTCGATTACAAGCTCCATGTGCGGTATGAGAGCGATGCTGCAAGTCAGAAGAGCGATACGAGTACGAGGGGGCTGACGTCTTTGCCGCTGCACCAGCCCCCGGCATGGCGCGATAGACTCGAGTGGGCAGAGAGGTGTAGGGCTGCTGTCCATGCTGCGGGATCAAGAATCCGCAGAGACGATGTCGAGACTGGTCGTGGTGGATGAAGACTTGACTACCAAGCCAGTCTCACACTCACACATACATATACATATCGATACCCCGTTATCACAGCAATACTTAATTGTTGATTGATTGTTTGTCTTTTTTTTTGTTGCTGGCACTTGGAGCTTTATACCACGTTCAAGTTTTGTGTTTTTTTTGGAGGTATGGTATCTGGCTACAATAACTCGGACTCTTCGCTCCTCCCACGAAGCAGAGAGTGACTGCGTTAAGTGGGTTATACATACCTGGAGTCATACAGATAGAGATGTAGTGTGTCAGATCATGGTCTGATCGTACCAGTCCAACCACACAAACACAAATCTACTGTCTACATACTGTTCACATCCCACCATCTCCAGTTCACAGCCCACCATCCATCACCCAATTCCACCTCGCCACCCGCAGAATCAGCTGTAAAGTCAATCTGCCATCCAGCAAATCAGCCATATACCACCTACACACACCAAGAATACCCCCCATGCAACGCCACTCACCTCATTATCCCCCCGCACACCCACACCCGCTGTGAAGTTCGGTCCGCCCCGCGACTCATGCCACCCCATGCCTACATAACTGCCTACTATGTACATCCATAGTACATACATACGTACCACGCCCATCTCAACCCCCCTCCTCCCCCCCAAAAAAGGTCCGTTTCCCCAGGGCCCAGGCCGCCACCCCACCAGCCAAGCAGCCACACCCAACTCAAGACCAAAAAAAAGGTCCCCCGAGAAAAGAGCAGTTTTCTGCAACACAGCGCGAGTTTCAGATTGGGAGATGGGCACGTCACGCGCAGTGCGTAGCAGGGGGGTTGGGCTGCGGGCGTGGGGATTGGATTGGATTGGATTGGATTGGATTGTTTGCACTGCGTGCGAGACAGATGGACTGGCGGGATAATTGTCGGTTATACATTACATACATGACTAGGCGCCTTGAGGCATGTAGCTCTGGTGATCGGATATGGCTGGCACACGCACGGGGGAGAGGGGAAAGCAAACTGTGTAGCTGTGTATGTACAGTATGTATGTATGTGTGTGTGTGAATCCAAGTGCCGTGAAGTGGTGTGGTGTGGTGTGTGCTGGGGTGATCAGACCCGTTACCCCGAGATAATGACCGGATAGTGAGGCCGAGAGTGAGCAGCAAGCAAACACTATGCCATGCCATGCCATGCCATGCTATGCAATGACAGATGGACAGGTAGAGGTGGTGGGCAGAGTAAGTTGAGAAAGTAAAGATAAAAAAAAAGAAAAAGTCAATATACGCGTTATCTATGGGCGGAACGGGCTGATGCCAAGTGTGCGAGGGAGAAATGGGAAAGGAAAAAGGTAATTGCGAAATGCCAATCGACGATAAATACGGTTAAAACTAGATTGGTGCGGGTTTGGTTCGGGGTTTGTGGGTGTTATGCAATTGAGGGGGATAATTTATTCAAACTCTAGTGCTTAGGTAGATGGCTAGATGCCGTTGCTTACCCTTTCCATTTATCTACTGTATCTAGTTACCTATCTATCCTATCCACGATGTATTGATGTATTGATTAGATGGATGGATGGCTGGATCTATTCCAACAATGCCTGGCGCACAAGCTCGACTTCGTCTTTATTCCCACAGATCAAGCCCCCCCTCTCATCCGTATCGAGAATGTTCCTCTGTAGCACGGCTTCGCCTGTTGCAGAGTCCAGCGCTGCGCCGCCTGCACACTCGAGGATTAGGGCAATCGGGGCGAGTTCGTAGAGGCGCCTCAGCTTGGCTTTGCTCTGCGCAGTCACGGGCGACACGTAGATGCCGTGGCCCTTGACCAGCGCGTGCACGACATCAGGGACCAGGCCGCCGCTATACCGCAGCGTGTACTTTTGCGTGATCAAGTGCGTGACAAGCGCCATGTACTTTGCGTCATCGGCGGCAGCGCGCAGGTTGGCGGGGGCAAAGTATCGTGTTTTCAGGCTCTCGGGTACGCCGAGCTGCACGTCGTCACGTAGCACTTGCATGGCGCCTGTGTCTGAGTATCCGACTTCGAAACAGGCGCCGCGGGTGCCGGGCAGGCGCACGGCAACAATGGCTGTGGTTCGGGGGCCGAGCACGCCGAGTATAGAGGCGATTTGATGGGTTGCTGGCGGCGAGTTGAGGGCTGTCGACCCGCTCCAGACGCCGATGATAGTGCCCACGCTCCAGTTTGGGGCGATGATGGAAGAGCCGTCGAGCGGGTCGAAGGCCAGGGTGTATTGTTCGCCGTCTGTCTGGGTGCTTGCTGTGGACGACTTTTCAACTGGGTCTTCCTCGCTGCTCGCCGTCACTATGCTGGGACATTGCTTGATGGCTTCCCGGATGGCCTCTTCGGCAAGCACGTCGACGTTGAGTTGGTCGTCGCCAAAGGCATTGGCGGTGCCTACTTGTGTCACGCTGGGGGATGTGCGGAGGTGGCCTGCTATGGCGTGTATTGATTTCAACAGTGATGGAATGACTGAGTCGCGGAGCTGGGGGTGAGAGTCCGGTATGAGGTTGGAGAGATGGGCTGCGAGGTCTGTGGACGCCATGTTGAGGGTATACCGTCGAGGTGGATTCAATTCAGTGATGTCGATGTTGCTGATGCGTCACGTGCGAAGTGGCCTTCGGCGTAAGAAATTCTCGTCCTGCTAGTGCTGTCCATCGCCGTGTGACGTCGTCGAAGTGGAGTTGAGGTTTGCGGACCTAACGACTCCACCGTAAGTATCCCTATCTGCTCCACTCATCCGTCCACTTCTTGCTGTTCGCAGCCATGATACTCGATACATAAACTCACGATGTTCCTTGGCTAAGTTCAGACCAGCCATTGGATGTGTTTTTGTTCAAGGTGCCGTGTTCTCCCGTCGCTGTCCGAGGTGGGGCAGCGAACACTCACACTGTAGTGGGGTAGCTTGGAGAGCTTCCTCCAACTCATACCAGGATGAGTCGCATGCTGAACTCTTCTCAGTATCACCTTCTCATCATTCTGGATTCAATCTAATCTTCAGATATTCCTTGTATAAATACCTCTTCAGATTAATGCACAAACAATGCCGCAAATTCTCAGAATCGCAGCCGCGCAATCGCGCACCCTCTCTACAACATCGCAAACCCTCTCTGCCCTCGAAGTTACCACCAAACGCGCCGCATCCCAAGGAATAGACGTGCTCCTCTTCCCTGAAGCATATCTGGGCGGATATCCTCGTACCTGCTCGTTTGGCGCTGCAGTTGGCGCTCGCGCTCCAGAAGGTCGCGAACAATTCCTACATTACTTTCACGATGCCGTAGATATGGGCGACACACCGGCTGGCGCTGGCGAGAATTGGATAGACCGCAAGCTGGAGCTCCCCAAAGGAAAAGAATACAGAGGCGACGGTACAAGAGAAGAGCTGGAGAGAATTGCCAAGGAAACGGGCGTATTCATTGTGACGGGGTTGGTGGAGAAATCAGGAGGCACGCTATATTGTGGGTCGGTGTTTGTTGATCCGAAGAGGGGTGTCTTGGGAAAGAGGAGAAAAGTCATGCCAACAGGCAGTGAGCGTCTGGTGTGGGGAATGGGCAGTGCGAGCACGTTGAGGGCAGTGACGACAGAAATCAAGGGCGTGAAGCTATGCATGGGCTCGGCCATCTGCTGGGAGAACTACATGCCGCTGCTGCGACAGAGTCTGTACAGTCAGAACGTCAATCTTTGGTTTGCGCCAACCGCTGATGCGCGCGATACTTGGGCTGCACTGATGCGAACGGTTGGGTGCGAAGGGCGCTGCTTTGTGGTGAGCGCAAACCAGTGCGTCAAGAAGAAACATCTTCCAGAGTGGATATCTGCTGGCAATCATGACATCAAAGCCCGGTCACCGAGCATAGGACACAGCGGCGGTGTGGGAAGAACAATAACGCAACAAGCTGGCGGGGCTGCAAGACGGCGAAGTACCATTACGAGAACAGAAGATGGCCACGAGATTTGCTTACCACTACCAAAAGGACAGGATCCACTGGCCAACGGTGATTCATCAGCCATCGACCTGACAGAAGAGAGTCCTACCATCAAGCAGCAGCCTTTCTCGCAGCCTCAGTCACACTCTACAGACGGCGAGGAGTTCGTCTGCCGTGGTGGTTCAATGATTGTATCGCCTCTCGGCGAGGTGCTTTCTGGGCCAGCCTGGGAGAAAGAGGACGAGCTACTCGTTGCCGACGTTGACTTTGAAGACTGCGAACGGGGGAGACTTGACTTTGATTCTGCAGGAAGCTATTCACGCATGGACAGCTTCAAGCTCAGCGTCGAGGGTCTCGATCTCAACCCTCCTCCCATGTAAACAATATGAAACACGGTGAAAGATGCTATGCGACAGACCCATTGTCGAGTGTCTTTCTGTAAAGAATGGTTGTCCCACATCTATTTCACAGCGCGACTTTGTCCGGCCCCCAATAAATATCGGAGACTCCGACGTGATTAAGTTTTCCCCCATTGAACAACATTACTTCGAATCTCACGCTTGAACAACTTCACACACACACAAAAGTACAGAATATGGCGCTCGGTCTCCTCAAAAAACTAGTGCAGCCCTGTTCCGGAGGCCCCATCCACGAGCTCGCCTGCGGACACACCATCCAAGCCTCTTTCTTCCATACGTTTCCGTCCTCGAAATGCGCGCCAAATTGCAGAGCTGTCGACATGATTACTCAGGCCGAGCCTTATTTTTTCTGCTCCCAGTGCTACGCACCGCATCTTCGCAAAAAGTGCAGAGCGTCGAAAAATTGCTAGTGTGCATCTCTGTGTACCGCAACAACTGGTGTGGCGGTGCACTATTTTCTGAGCGAGTACATCATGGCAGAATGGGTTATTAGAAAAGATGTTCGGAAGTTTCTATATTTGATACCGAAGCTTTCACTCTGATATATGCCCGCCATTAATCTGTGAATCTGTTAACGCAATATTGTGCCTCACTCGAAATCTTAGCCTGCGCAATTATTTCACTCTAAATTTTCTTGTGATAGATGTTGGGTGGTGGGCCAGGTGTGACAGTCAGGTCTTTCTCCTGCACTGCTAGATACGACCTAGTCTGTAGTAACTAGCCCCACCACAAAGTGCGCGCGACCACAAAGTGCGCGCGCGCCTTACAACCACCTCAACCTCAACGCGTCGTATCCCCACCACCATGGCTAATATTGAGGCTGCGCTTGCAGCTGTTAATGCCCTAGGACCTGATGAGCCTTTTTCGTATACAGATATTGCAAAAAAATATAGTGTTGTTCGATCTACGCTTACCCAAAGACACCAAGGCCTACACGCCTCACGCGCGATAGGTGGCCAAAACGGCAGCTCCTCCACCCACAGCAGGAGCAGGCCCTAATCGCCTATATCAATCGACTAACAGATAGAGGCTTACCACCTACTCAGCCAATGATACGCAATTTTGCCTCACAGATCGCCAAGCTGAGGTTGGAGTACACTGGGCTAGTCGCTTCGTCCCAGCGCTATCCTGATCAACTTACCTTAAGGTGGGCAAAAGGCCTTGATAACTGTCGCCATAAGCAGATTCAAGAAGCAAATACCAACCTCTAACTTAGCCTCCTACGCGATAAA
>NW_007360136.1:3244259-3299658 GCF_000359705.1 Exserohilum turcica Et28A | reverse complement strand
CTTCATGGCTCCTGCAAAGGACTACTCAAAAAAAGAAGACCTATCGCGAGGCCTCGAAGGTGGTGAGGAGCCTCAGGGAGGTGCTGCAAGCTCACCACCTCCAACCTCGCGTCGCGGCCGCGCGATTAGAACTCCGTCTCGATTTCTATAGCTGTATATATATATTAAAGCCTATTGATCTCACCACCAAAATATATCGTGATAATATCTATTTGGTGTGGCTCTATAGCCTCGTTTTTAAGGTAGTTTTGGTGAGGCCGCGCGCGCACTTTGTGGTCGCGCGCACTTTGTGGTGGGGCTAGTTATTTATTAGAATGTTTCTTAGTGGAGAGAGCGATTGACATGATTGTCGGCATGAGAAGCATGGAGGGATAGATTCTGCATTTTGGATAAGAGTTTGCCGCCGATCGCACAATGTTAATCGTATCAGTGATATATCAAGCCAAGAAAATACAGTGTTTGTTCAGTCGCTTACGGTTTCAGAAATGCGCACTTAAGGTTTGGGGCCATGGTTATGATGAATACCAACATGGCGGTTATGCCCGTTGTAGAGAAAGCCTTGCGCCACGTGTAATACACTGCAAAGCGCTGGCTTCAAGCGGCGATATCCTCATGCCCTCTGGGGCGCGTCAAAATATGCTGATGGCCTATCAGAGGACCTCTGCCGATGGGGGCTTGATTACTAGTTGATTTAGGCGCTTCGAGTCCGCTTCACAGTCGCGTCCGAAGCGCTTCCTAGCTCGTTAGTCTTAGAGAGTAGCTCAAGTTATGTTATGATAGAGGCAGCACGTCTTTAGCGTCGAAAACGTTTTCATTGGATATCAAAAAGAGCAAGCTAAGATCTGATTCAGTAGAGGAAGTTCGGATGGTGCGTTATTGACACATCACGCGTTATAGTTTCGACGTTGACACGCCAGTGCAAAGTGGCTGACTCGCTTGTGAACCACGGTATTATCTTATTATAAACTTAGTAAATGTAGAGTTGTTACATCTATAATGCTTTGATCCTGCTGTGCAACTTCATTCGTTTTGCGGATACCGGTACGTTTCACCTTCTATTCAAAGGCAAATGGTTACCAGAACTAGAGAGACGAGAAAATGTAAAGTAGTGTCTCTTCAACCGGCCTGTGTTGCTTGTTCAAGTAAAGCTGACATTTAACCATCCCTGAATGTTTATGTAAGTCTGTGAATCATAGCATATGTTATTGATGCTTTCAACATACCTGCACTTATGTCGACCATTGTACTTTCCAACATTGATACAGTCAATGCTCTCAAGATCATAGCCATGATACGTGGTCGGGCAATCGCAATTACTGAAAACGCCGTAATACTTATCGGTCCAAACAGCGCAGCGGTCCGATGTGCCTTTGTAGTTGCATTCGCAACCAAATCCGACAGAGCATGACTGTTCATGAGGAACACCTGCCAATGCCGGGAGCGCAAGCGCTGCAAAAGCAATAAGAGTAGTCGCCTTCATTCTTAACTAGAAACTATCGTTAGGTGTGAGTATGCAGGGAGAACAATAGGCTACGAACCGAACAGATATAATGTCTATCCTGAGAGAGTCTAATGGCGAAAGAAATAAGAATGCCCCTTTATTAAATACATGGCTAGAATTGAACCTCTCTATAGTAAAAGCCTCAATTGCGTCGGGCCGAACTCAGCTGACTTCTAGAAGGTATATGCACGACGCTTTGATCTGGCTATACGATATTACAACTAGACTAGTCCTGGGTGGACAAGGATAGCGCAGATCAGTACGGCTCAGTTGCCTAATGTTTTCGCTTCATAACTTTACAATCCCACTATAACGGCCAAATTGCATATAATCTCTTTTTCTTTACATTCCCCTAAAAAGGCTTTTCCTATAAGCTCTGTATATAGGACTTTTCAGAAGCGTATAATGAGAGCGCCACTGCCTATATCATAGTAGAGTAACTGTAAAACCTAGCCAAAACCCGTCTGAAGGATGCTAAGGTAAGCAAATAGGGAGTAAAGATTGAAAAACACTAACAGCATACAGAGGTGCCTGTCAAAGGTTCTGTCTAACAAAGACCCTAATACAGTAAGCTGCTCTAGCTATGGGCTTGTGCATAGTTTGGTCAATCTTTTCAAGGTTTGTGCAGTACCTCAGTTTTAGCGGTGGTTAAACGATCTACTATCAGCTTGTTATTTAACCTATCTGTAAGCAGGTGTCTGTATTATTGTTATGCTATTTAAGCTGTGTATACTTAGTACTATAACTCAGTGACTACTCAGGAAACTATCACTGGCATAGCGAAATCAAGCAGACACTGAAATTGGCTGCAGCCAATGCTACATGCAATCCATTCTCCGATACAGTATCGAATAGATCCATGATACCCTGCAACGGGCCTTATATGCGTGAGAGGCAGTCCATTCTCTTAAGCAAACATGACCGCATCCTGACTCAAGTCGCATACGTCTAACGGGTGAGCATCGCCATCGGTGACAAAGGTTAATCTAGGGTACATTGCTGGAACCGTGTGCTCGCAGCTGTGAAAGCTCATTGATGAATCCAGATATCAAACTGTCAGCTTCCGTGGTGGGCCACAGGGCCCTGGTCGATGTTTCCCAGTTCAATATCTCCAGATACTGATGGGGAGATGATGCTGAGGGCTTCTCCTTGCACAGGCACCGTGGCGCACCACGGAGTCTGCCCGTTGTCGGTAAACAGTCTGATCTCTGGCACGGTCCCGCGATGAGAATAATTCATGTAAACCGACACAACCACACGGCAGACCTAGGAGCTTTTGCCGTATGTTATAATGTAGCGATAGGTGGTGGCTGCTACTATGTC
Source organism: Exserohilum turcica Et28A (assembly GCF_000359705.1). Classification (NCBI taxonomy): domain Eukaryota; kingdom Fungi; phylum Ascomycota; class Dothideomycetes; order Pleosporales; family Pleosporaceae; genus Exserohilum; species Exserohilum turcicum. The sequence continues at coordinate 3,296,834 of NW_007360136.1, read as the reverse complement.
CGCCAGCTAAGCCCATACCATGCATAAAAGAAACATGCCCTTGGCTTATCATATCTTGTAGGTTGAGGGTACTGCTATTTGGGCGAGGTGTATTAATAAGGTTTATGTGACGTGAGCATATTAGCCTGTAGAATATCGATTTGTCCAGTTTCTGTTCAACAGGTGCGGGGAATAAGGCTTTAAGTGCACGTCTTATTGTTGATGTAGGTTCAGCACTATATACTTAAAATCATGTATAAGTAAGCAAGATTACTGTAGTAGTCAGCACCCTAATTTCATCAGTATATATGTACCTAGCGATCTATTTGTTGACCGAACAATTAGTAGAAGCATGTTTATTTTTTTCAATATATTATTAGTGAGAGATACCCACTACGATTCGAGTAAACGATCCAAAAGTTGGGTGGTTGATGAAATAATTTCAGGAATACACAGGGAGATAGGTCAATAAAAAAAATCATAGACTTTAAGAATATGTAGGAAAGATTGGCCTGGGAAACTGGTTGTTCTGTGTTCTTGCGAGCTCCATTTGATCGCACGAACGGGCAGCTTCTTGGACAAATAGATATTAGCAACCTCATGTATTTGCCTAATAAACTTTATTGTTCTGCTGGCCAAGCGCAGAGCAATAGAATGAATACACCATTCTGTTTCATCTATGAATCCGACAGGTGATAGGGGCTTGTCAAAATTTGTGGATCTATTATCAGCAGGTAGCAATTAATACCCATGTTCTGTTTGCCATAAAAAAGAAGATTATAAAGTCAAAGTACGTATAGTATTTCGCCATGACGATTTTTCACTCGCAAAATATGTATACAACACGGAAGAGGTGGGTTATAACAGGGTGACTCTAGAGTTCATGGTCAGGAGAAAGGCAGACTATGAGTCGAGGGCTAGAACTGCAAAGAGCAGCATGTATGCTTTTAGCTGCTGGTACGATGTATATTCAAGCGACTTTGGCTTTGCTAATCATACAGAGATGGCTATAAGGAGGTAGAAGCCAAGAGTTACGAGCATACAAGGCTATTAAGTAAAGTGATAAGATGGGCTCTTATGAGATTAGCGAGAACTACCCAGACAAGCGTCCATCACACCACCAACAGCTGTGCCACGTAGGAAAATTAATGACATGCATGGGGTACCCCCATCACACCATGGCTATGGTTATTGCATGGCCGTCCCGTGATCCCGGGTTGCGTTGAGCCTGGATCCGGTCCAACGTATGACGGGCCTTCGGTGGATCATCACCCCGCATTCTGATATTAATCTTCCTTCAACCAAACACATGCTAACCCGGCTTCCGCATCTTGCACCCGCACCCCATGATACCGTTGCATTGTTACCGTCGTCACGGCCAATCATGCCTTGTGTTGCCTGTCGCCGAGCTGCTGATCTCGTCTGCGGCCCGTGATTCCTGTATGGCTGTCGGCACCCGCTCGCACTCGTAAATGTGCGGTGCGGAGAGTTGACTACGTACATGGCGCACGGCTAAACCCTGCCATTTAAGCCTGAGCCTGCACGTAAGCTTAATATAAGTTGAAGCTTGGGGCCCAGTAACGTTGCTTGGTGGTTCTTGTCTGACATTTGTTTTTGTTGAGGACGTTTTCCTTTGCTGTGAAATTTGGCCACGTCGCGCTAGATCCTTTTCTTACAATAGCACAGCGCGCAGGCTAGTTGAGCAGTCATGGCGGCCATAACCAAGGCCGCGGATTACGACCGGAAACCTTCTGTGGAGCATATTTCGGAGGAAAATATCGCTCCTACAACGCTAGAAGCAGAGGCGGGCAACGCTGGGACAACGCGCAAACTCCAGCCACCGCCGCTGGTGGCTGCTATGTCTGCTGAGGCGCGAGAGGAGGCGGAGAAGAAGTTGAGGCGCAAAATCGATACGAGGTTGCTGCCTATGGTTATTTTGATGTATATCATGAGTAAGTCCTGTTGCTTTTGAGTTACATTGATTTCGCCAGAGAAGGTGCTGACCTTGGTAGACTACCTCGACCGAAACAACATTGCTGCTGTACGTCTGGCTGGACTTCAAGATGAGCTAAATCTCTCTAGTGTGCAATATCAGGTATGGTGGTACTCCCGTTCGACACTGCGGTATTCATACTAACCGTATCAGACGACCATCTCTATCCTGTTTGTCGGGTACATTCTCATGCAAATCCCCTCCAACCTCTTTCTCAACAAGACTGGTAAGCCTGCAATCTACCTTCCCACCTGCATGGTCATATGGGGCGTCATTTCTGGGGCCACAGCTGCGTGCCAAAACTTTGGCGGGCTCGTCGCGTGTCGCTTCTTCCTGGGTTTCATCGAAGCAGCATATTTTCCCGGGTGTTTGTTCTATCTCAGTACGTGGTATACGAGGAAGGAGCTTGGCTTTCGGACGGCAGTGCTGTATTCTGGGTCTCTGATCTCGGGTGCGTTCGGTGGGTTGATCACAGCGGGTATCAAGAGCAACATGGACGGAACGCATGGCTTAAGAGCGTGGCGCTGGGTATTCATTATCGAGGTAAATTGTTTCGCAGCGTGCCGGAATTTGGCTAATAGACATAGGGCGGCATCACGGTCGGTATCGCCGCAGCAGCATTCTGGATCCTTCCAAACTTTCCACGCACAACGTCGTGGCTGACTGAAGAAGAGCGCCAACTTGCCGCCTTTCGCCTAGAGGAGGATATCGGTGAAGACGATTGGGTATCTTCGGAGTCGCAAACCTTCTTCCACGGCCTCAAATTGGCTCTGCTCGATGTCAAGACGTGGGTTTTGACCATTCTGATGCTCTCCATCGTCTCATCAGCATCTGTCACAAACTTCTTCCCAACCGTGGTGAAGACGCTTGGATATTCGAACATCGAGACGCTGTTGCTTACGGCGCCACCCTACATGCTTGCGGTCATAACCACCTACCTTAATGCCTGGCATGCGGACCGCACAGGCGAGCGCTTCTTCCACATTGTCATACCTCTCTGCGTTGGTGTGTTTGCCTTTATTCTCGCAGCCGCTACTCACTCGACAGCGCCCCGCTACGTGGCCATGATGTTCATGGTACCAGGTGTGTACACGGGCTATGTTGTTGCTTTGGCTTGGATCTCCAATTCGTTGCCGCGCCCGCCCGCCAAGAGAGCGGCAGCGCTGGCGTTTATCAACGCCGTCAGCAACTCGAGCTCGATCTACGCCAGTTACATGTACCCGCAGCCAAAGAAGGGACAGCCCAACCTGACGGTGCCCTTGAGCGTAGATTGTGCGACGGCAGCACTGGTGATTATCATGACGGTCATTATGCGCATGATCCTGGTGCGACTCAATAAGAAGCTCGCCCGGGGCGAGCACGTCGAGGGCGCCATCAACGGTGTGCCGGGCGTTGGACAGGACCGGGGATTTAGGTTTCTGATCTAGACATCCGGTGCCGCCAGTCTGTAGGTACATAAGTACACATAGTTGGACAGCAAGGAAAAACAAATCCGATTGGTATAACAGGGGTCAAGTGACCGGTGTCCTCTTTTTGCTTTTTCGCCACTTCCTGGCCGTCTGCGGGCCATGTGACGGCATGACGTGAATGTTGAAACCCCGTTGTTTCAGGCGATGCCAGTATCTTGTCGTTGGAAGTTCAGTGCAGCTTGGGTCGTGTTCGTGTGTAGTGCAAGCTCAAAGGTGGCTGGCGGTTGGCGGCGGAAGGCAACTCGAAGCTTCCACAGCGTCATCGGCCCGCGCAAGGCTTAGCGCCGTCACGGGATTAGCGCAGCGCGTCGCGACCCATCGGCTTTCACTCGTCCACGACATTCCATCCCAGCAGCACATCATTTCCCTCGGCCCTCGTTGCGCGTTCGAAGGAATATCGCTATCGGCCCGCCTGCATGGTAGCATGCCCTTTTGGCCACCCAACAGTCACTCCGATAGCAGGCCCACTACCGCTGGATAACTAGCGTTCCACGTCTACAGGTGCCCTGTGCACACACGATGCACCTTCTCAAGACCATACGAAACACATCGATTATTTCCCCACGGCCTGCATCCTTCACTCCGTTGTCTATTTAGCAGATCGGATTGCTTCCATCTTTGGACCCTCTCGCCTGCTTGGAAGTCTCCAAGGCAACCACGCGTCGTCAGCTGACGCCACCGACATATCAATACACTTCGACCCTGTGCTGGACCGCAAAAACTCCTGACTATGGATTTCTCAAATAGCGCCTTTCGGACAGCACCAACTTCCAAAGTCTCAGACGACGTCATGTCTCACGCAAACCTCGTCATGGCGTGTAGATGGGGGTGGACTAGTTCGCCAGATGCAGATGGCGGTGGCGCAAACTCACCCTCCGCCACCTCGACCCAACCCTCTTCATCCGCCTCCACATTCAACAATGTACGTTCAAAACGATTTGCGCCGTGTCAAGGGCGCCTCTACCACCAGCTCCTGTGCTCGCATCGTATCCGGACAGATCTGGTCGAGGACTGTGGCGCAAACTGTGTCGAGCCCTACGGAAATGCTGTAGGAGCTGCCTTTATCTGTCACGAATGCATTCAAGGCGAGGCGGCCAAGATATGGGGAGAGCGCCAGGCCCAACACAACGCCTTGTACCCACGGATGGAGCAGATGACACAAGAGCAGTATGACCAATGGTACGCCGAACACCAACAGTTGGAGGCAGACTTTTCCCGTGACCAGCAAGTCTACGAGATGGAGCTCAAGGCTAAGACGCGCCCAAGCAACATTTGCTCTGCCATGGAGGCCAGTAAAGAGGAGATGGAGTTTGCAAATGAGCTCGACTGTCTGTCACTGTCATTGATGGCGTCCAACACCTCGACAGCCGATCAAGCGCCGCCTCAGATTCAGGGCCGGACTCGCACAAGTTTGGCAACAGATCCAGAAGAGCAGTTACATTGGGATCTGAACACTCTAGCGCTGGATCGTGGATCCTGCGGTATCGAATACTCTGCATCACACCCAAGCAGCGGTGTAAATTCTACCCGACAGCTAGATACAGACAAGCTGTGGAGGAAACCGCGAAACTTAGACTAACATTTGTGTTACTCGAACACGAGGCTTGTATACTCACTGTCTTGTCGATTAGCGATAGCATGGTTTGGCGTATAGATAGATACATTATGAATGTTCATCCAGTGCAACATGGCGCTCCATTCTGACGTGTTGCTCAAACATTGATGAATGCATCCTCTAGCCGTGCAGTCTTCACCAGTAGTGGTAGTGCGGAGCCGGGAACTCCACGCTACGCTTTTCCACTCGCAGTTAAAGACGCTGAGATGGTGCTAAAACAAACTGTCGGTGCTGGTGCGCTGGCGATGCAAGAGCCATTGAAGTGCACAAAGAGAGGGGTCCAGCCAAGCTTGGTACCCCTCCCTTCCCCACCCCCACTTACCGCAAGAAAACCTCGCAGCTCGCCATGCTTCTCCACTTTTAGCGCCGATTCACACACACACATCTTTTTGTTTGTGAAATACAATACATCAATTTCTCCTCTTCTCCATCAAATCATCTACTTGGAGCCTTGGCGCAATGGTAGCGCGTTGGTTTTCGGCACTTTGCCTGTTACACCAAAGGTTGAGGGTTCGGTGAGTTTACTCCAATACATTGCCCGTGTTCGAATACGGATTCTAACAATCTTAACAGAGCCCCTTGGGCTTCGGTCTGATCTAGTCTAATGACTTCTTTTTTGCGCTTGTTGAGAATGTGCATGGACTAGTTGCCTGATTTTTGCTGGGTCGGTAAAATGCAGGTCAGTTTTGTCAGTCGGCTACACAATGCATAGTTTCTTGAATCCAAAGACAATAAATATTCTCATACATCTTCAACCCAGCATAATCTAGTGCTTTTTGAACTGTTTTTTGTCTTTGATACAATTGGGTATATCAGGATTCGCTAGATAAGATTACCTGAAAAGCGCAAGTAATGTCACGTAACAGTCTACATACAAATCTGCAATGATGGAAAACATCACAGCCTTGAGTCTGCATATCAATTTCCTGAGGCTGCGATTGTGGATTCGTCCATTGATTGCCCCAGTCTTCCTTTGCTATCCTCCCTCACCTTTGGTAAGATACCGTAGCACGCGTGAGCACGAATTTCAGAAGCAATCCTGTGCTGTATGACGCAACAGCTTGAAAATTTACCCATAACTTCACACCCTCGCACAATAGCAAGATCAACGCGTGCTGACATTAGGCGTATCTTCCAACAAAGAATTGACAAGCACCAAGTCATATAGCGGCAACAAGATGCAACATGATCGGGCCGGTAGTATGAAGAAGAGAAGAGAAGAGGGCCTTACTCTTGGGGGAGCGGCTCGGAAAAAATGCACCCGTTCCAGTCAAATGGGAGGTCCTCGATTCCACCCTTTCACAAGCAGCAATTACGTGTCGACCTCGAGTGGCGCAAGGAAAAGAAAGGACAAGCTGCTATGGTAAACGACATCAAAGCCTTCTTCCAAACGGTTCCCAGGGGTTCTGAAATCACTGTCCTCATTCGATGCATAGATAGGTCCATTGTTCATCGCGGCTCCTTCAACCAATTCATCCGCTTCGTTCATGGCTGGAGACTACATGCGGGCTAAACCTCGTCCTCGTATTCCAAATCTACAAGTTCAACGCCTGCCCTGTCTCATCCAAGGATGACTCCATACCGTGGCTTGAGCTCCGCCATGGCATTTACCCGCTGTGAATTTTGCGAATACGCCGAATCTGTGGGAAGAAGACTCCTACGGGGGAAGCTGCGCTTGCTACATATATAAACGCCTGAAATGGATTTAAAAAAAACCCCCTTACATAAGAAATGGACAAACGTGGGGGGGTGGAGGGTGGGTTTTCCAGAATAAGAATATGTTACCTCGGGCGACACCACATGTTACGGTGCACACGAGATTTGGGGAGGTGAGGCTGAAGACTCGGAGTGGTGTTCCCACCTACTTTCCGTGCAAGATAGCTGCTACTTACTGGGCTTTGCCAATCCACAGGTACGCCGGATACAGCGACAAAGCTATTTACCGCGGAGCTGCTTAGAGCCCGGGTACCCGGGAAAGCAGCACTTGCAGTATTTGGTGCCTGAAACGCAGCAGGAAACCTTAGTTAAACAAGTAGGTAAGTGTGGTGTTGCAGAGTTAAATCTATGGCCTGAGGTAGAACATGTAGGGTGCAGGACATGAGTTTTGAGACGCGAGGGGCCCAGCGGCTGAATGCGAAGACTGCGGTGTAATAGATAAGGTGGGTTTTTCAGCTGCGCAGTCCTGCATCGATGCATGTATGATGTCATGAAGTTATATTCGCTATACAACTCCAATTATCACCTCGTTTAACGTGATAACGCCATAAATTTATGTAATGCACGACAGTAACTCGAAGCAAGATAATAGATTGATTGTGATTATCATCATAGACATTAAAGTTTCCAGCCTCATACGTAAGCAGACCTTTTCCTTATTTCCCACAGAGTTAGTTGGGGAAACGTTATCCTTGCCCTAGTCTAGTGTAATTAATGTAATGCGTGCAGTTGCCTAGCCCCTCGGGTTAGCGGGTGTCCTAGTAGAACAGCAAAATTCCACGCCAGCGAACGTGTAGGACAAGGAACCAGCCTTCTAACCACGAGGCAGAGTCAGCTACAAACACGGGAAAAACTCTAAAGTTGTGCCACCTCGCTTGGGCGTCGCTGGACCCTGGATATCATTTCGCGCTTGGTATCTTTCTGTTCTTTTCTTGTTTTTGGGAATGCACGATGATCAGCATGTCGCTTTTCTCCGTGGATGCCATGTACTTTGTGTGCTCTGTTTTTCGCAGAGGGAGTGGAGCAGCCGGCCATGACGATGAGTTGTGCATGATCCATCTTGGGACTTTTGCCTTATCTGTGACTTGGAGCGTTGCATTACACGATATTTCCAAGGTGCCACGGCCTAGATCCGCCTTAGTTTCGTACGAGGTATGCCTAGCAAATACCTCAACGCCACAAGTATCCATACAGCAACACGCGGCGGATGCAGCATGACTCGGCACGATATCGTGGGCGAGTGTAGTGGCTTGCTGAATACAGCATGTCCGCAGCCAACAGTCGAGCGTGCCAATGCCATACACGGTGATCATCGAAGCTAGGGCGGTCGGACGGACCCTCTTAGTGCAGCTTTGTGGCTTGTCTAGCTTGACGCCGGCCATTTATGACGGGCGGCGTTCCGCGGGGGTATAACGCCTGCATCCTTGTTGTGCGCCTGTTGTGTGGAACCGTTATTTTATCGTTTGGTTGTTGGTTCGTTTGGTGTGATCAGGGTAGCGAAGAAGAGGACGGCTTGGATTGCAAATGTTGTTGCACATGTGGACTATACGTGCTTGCTCGTGCGCTTTTGCCAATAGCCCTAGATGGTGGCGCGATGTGTGCGGCGGGAGGCTGGGCGACAAGCTCGATGTACGCTGGCTGCGTTGTGAGTTGGGAGCCTGCCCGCTTGTCGTCAGCGGCCGAGTAAAGGAGATCGGACTCTGAGAGGCGCGCTATGCGCATTGAATGGCGCTTTGAGCGATGGCGGTTTTTTACAAAGCTTGATACCGCCGATTTGTAGCTGGAGCTTGGTGTCAACATTTGCGTTCGGTCGATGATAATTTTCAACAGTGGGCGCAGTGTCGCGGTGCATCCGGCCATGATGCAGGAACCGGCTTCGGCTGTGCTCCACAGGGAGATGTGGACGGCATGCCAGAAAAAGTCGCTGGTCTTAAGGATACCGCTGACGTATTTGAAGCGTATCATGGAGCAGATTGTGCCGCTGATGCATGTTAGCCATGGGTCGACGAGTTAGAGTGCGAGATCGTACAGTGTGGCTATCAACAAGATAGCGCAAATGGGTATTTTTGTTCGTAGCTTCATTTGAGAATTCCACAGGACAAGGACGGGCATGGCAATAAAGATCAAATCTGTGAGGGTGTTGAACGCAGCTAACAAAGCAAGTTAGCCTTGTGCAAAGTACGAGCCGGTCAGTACTGAGTATACCTTGCTGGTAGGCCATGAAGAGGTCCAGGGGGAGGTTCGAGCATTGCTGGAGTATTTGTCGCATGGCATAGTCGTCCAAATTCGGGCCGCAGCGGAAAATGCTGTAGAAGAAGGCGGAGACTGACGATGTGATGCTGATGCAAAGGGCGAGTTTGATCAGGTTCACATGCCAGGGCTTGATGACGATGCGGGCAAAGAAGATGGCCAGCGATATTTTGACGATCATCATGGTCACGACGTACGAGGTTTCGGCGATGGTCATGCACTGCAATGGATGGTTAGCTGGAGTGTTCGGTAAAGTCGAGTGGATGATGGTACCTTTGTCAGTAGTTTCAGCTGGTCGAAGCTTGTTATGACTGTGCCGGCGCCGTGAGCGTCGATGAAAAGAGTTGTCGCACAGTACACAGTAAACATCATCTGCTCATGTTAGGACTGGCTGCTCGGGCAGTGATGAGACACTTACCCCAGCAAGTAGCATGGTGCCATCATCCCAGCCAAAACCCGATATGATAAACGTGCGAGTCCATATCCTCAGGAGGACGAAGAACCATGCCATGGCCAGAAAAGCAATCGTGATTCTTTTCTGGTGTTTGACCGATTCTGCAATATCGGCAGGGGGGTGAGAGTCCATGGGGTCCTCGCTGGATGCTATGACAGGGTGCGGTCGTGTGCCAGATGGGTTGTATTATTGATGTGGGAAGAAACAAAGTGCCTGGGACCACGAGGACATGAGGAAGGTAGCTCGAACGAGTGGGAGGATGGCTGAAATGGGCATCTCAATTATAGCACATAAAACGGCTGGAGACTGCACAGGGCGTGTATGCACGTCGGGTCAGAAACGGTAGCTGGCTATGTGGACATGACGCGGAAGTTTGACATGTATCGCATGCCGCAAAAAGCAACGAAAAGGTACAGGGCCCTTCGACCAGCGATATGAAACCCTTTTAGGTGCCGATGCAGCGTTGGCAAGATTGGGTAAACTATCCGTATCCGACTAGTCGGTTGGGCGAGGGACGTGAGGACGAGTGGACGGGGTCGGGGGAGCAAGTCATGGCCACGCATTGTCCGTCTTCCCCGATGGCATCAACAGGCCCTGGGGCGTGTAGGTCGCCAGATTGGTTGCATGTAAAGCGAGTCCGACGCCTATTTGGGACTGGGTCGAGGTGAAACGGGGAGTGGGAAGAGGTGGCGGCGAGGCGCTGGATCGGCAGGCCAGACGTGGCATGGGCGGTGGTTAGGTCCTCGACCGTTGGTGCGCAGCTGTATGCATGTCGACCAAAGCATACACATGGCGGCGCAAATGGGTTGAGGCCGGTTGCATGGATGCGTGTGGGGGAGAAGAGGCTCGGGCGGCGGGATCAAGCGCGTGGTCTTGTGCCTGACAGTTTGCAGCGATTTTCGGCCGACGCGTGGGCCTGCGGTTCCTTTCATCGCCCTACTTACTGTACTTCTGATTACGTAAGCAGCTGCACCTGCACCTGCACCTCCACCACCATCCACCTAACTCGACTCGACAAACCCACGCGAAGCTGAAGCCTCGCGATGCCGGCATAAAGTCCCGAGGCGCAAGTGGGCCTCTACCAGTTTGCCCCCTGTCCGCTGCCGGCTCCCACCCATCGTCATCCCACACGCCCTCTCCCACTGCCGTCGATACTGCGCGCGATTCTGACAGGCCTGCCACGACCATGTTCCAGGCCTGAGGCTGCTTATCCGCTGACGCCGTATCGCACCCCCTGGCCCCCTACCTTAGCATATTGCACTCCTTCAATTACGCCATCCCTGCATCCGGTTGCCTGCCCGTCATCCGCCTGGCTGACTGTTGCGACTAGTGGCGTCAACCAGAGAGAGAGAGAGAGCCATGCCCCCTTCACTCCGCCGCCGGGGCCACTCTCACCATGTATCCCCACCCTCGGACCCAGACGATAGCGACCATGACGTCGACGACATGGAACGCCAAGACGAGCCAGACGTCGACGACGAGGGTGAAGACCACCATCTCGTAGGCCTGGACGACGACGAAGAGGGCGTCGAAGACGACGACGACGACGAAGAAGATGTCGAAGACGAAGAAGCCCTTGCCTCTCCCTCGCAAACCACCCCCCTTCCCAATCTCGATCCACCGCCACCCTATCTCCGTGAAATTAGCACTCTCGCCTCTTGGACCGTTTCTTCTTCCAAACCAGGCTGCTCCATCCCCCAGCTGCGGCACCCAAACACCAATCTCTTCTGGCAGTCGGACGGCCCCCAGCCACACTACCTCAACATTCATTTTTTCAAGCTCGTCCGCATCGTCGGACTGCGCCTGTACCTGGACTTTGAGCAGGATGAAAGCTACACGCCCACACGCATCATCTTTCTCGCAGGGAGCGGCATGAACGACCTGCAAGAGTGGGGCGAGATGAGGCTGGAAAGCCCGCGAGGCTGGGTGTGGGCGGATTTCTCGGGCGTGGGCGACGTAGACAGTGATGGTGATGAGAATTCCGACGATGATGACGACGATGACAACAATAATAATCAAGACAGTCCACATGGTCACCACCAGCAACAACACCAAATCGCCGCTCCTCATCCCCCTCCTCAGGCCAACGGCACGCAAACACGCGGCCCACACGACGCCTCGTCGGATTCGGAGAATGCAGCTCCCTTCCACACGCCAAGTGCTCAGCTAGATCTACACACGCCGGTTCAGACTCGACTTCATCATCACCACCACCACCATCATACGACTACCACTACTCCGCTGCCTCGCCAACCCCACGCCATGCCCTCGTCGTCATTCGACCATGCCACACCAACCCTGCACCCCACAACCTCTACACCCACCCTCCCCCGCCCCTCCTCCTCCTCCTTTCCCCCCGCATACCCATTTCCACGCCCCAACCATCACAACAACAATAACACGCACATCTTCACCCCTCACCCGCCCTTACCCTGGCACCCGCGCGCCTCGCCACTCCGCACACGCATCCCCAAAATGCCCGTGCTGCGCGCCCATCTAGTCCAAATCAAGATTCTCGAGAACCACCAGAATGGCAAGGATACGCATCTCCGCGGCCTCCAGGTCTTTGCCAAGAACGATGAGGACCATGCTGTTGGGCGTGTGGGCAGTGGGGCTGTGGGTGGAACAGGAAAGAGTGGAAAGGGCAGTGTGGGAGTGCGAGTGGGAAATGCAAGTGCAAGTGGGAAGGTGGGAAAAGGACACGGGGGGGAAACTGGTAGGGGATTTGGTAGTAGTAATGTGCATGCGAGTGCGGTGGAGGCGGGAGATGAGACTGCGAGGAGAGAAAGAAGAGCGAGGAGGGAAAGGGAAGAAAGATTGGAGTTGGGCGGTGGGATCGGAGCGGCGATGGGTGTGGGGAGACGGGGTGGAGGGTGGGATGGGCAGAGGGGCGATATTCGTTGATATCCATCGATGCATACTCTGAATGTGTGAGAGCGAGAACAAGAGGGGGGGAAATCAAACAATGATTGATTATCCCCTTTATTTGATACATATATTATCAAGACAAAACAAAAAAAAGAGGGTTCAACGCCATGCAATCCAATCCACTCCAATCCAAACCAATCCATTTAATCCATACATTTCATCATTTCCGCATTTACTAAAATTTCAAAAAAGAAAAAGCCTGCCTTGCCCCGCCATGCTATGCCGAGATCAAAGATCAAAGACCAAAGAATGAAGCCTCTCCTATCCAAGCCAGAAGAAGAAAAAATTAGTTTCTTCGCGCCAAACTAGTAAACACTCATCTTCTCTCTAAGTATTACAGTCGACTTTTTTTGTAAGGCGGCAAAAAAAAAACCGGAAGCTTGGATATCTAAATGTCTAGTACATGGGTGAAAGAAGTTGTAGGTAGGCGTCGTACTCCCCACTGGGATGACAATGGGACGGTAACCAAACGGTTCGTCTCCACTCCTCCAACTGCTTTCAAAGTATCCTCCCCACACCCCTCTCGGGCAGGTTCTCTTCGTCTTGGTGTGTAGCTCAAAGTACGCTTAGAGTTGTCTTGATGTGTAGCTGAAATAAAGCTCTCTTCATCTAAAACGAGCCCTCGCCCTTGTTCAGCGTGTTGTTAATGTCTTTTGGCTCGGGCTCCTGCTCGGGCTGCGCAACCTCGTCATCTGTTTGGCCCTTTTGGTTTCGCTTCTTGTTCTTCCTGCTGGAGCTTCGGCTGTTCATGGCCTCCTTGACCTTTTCGGCAATGTCGTCCTCATTGTCCTCATAGGCTTGGTCATGTTTCTCGCCAGCCTCCTCGGCCTTGCGAACAACCTCCCTGGCAATCTTCTTTGCTTGCTCAGGGCCATCCTCAAGTTCTTGCAGCTTCTGGCTGGCTCGGCGGCTGATGTTGTCGAGGATCTTCTGGTTGGCGGGGCTCACACTCTGCCTCTCATTCTTGACGTAGCCATTGACTGACTTCCTTCCACGAACAGCATCCCGGGCAATGTTCACACCCGACGAGATGGCGTCTTCAGTCGACTTGTCGAACGAGTCAAGCTCACGCTCTACCTTGCGTCCGGCATCACCAGCAGCGTCGGAAATGGTACGGGGCGTGAAGTCGCGCTTGGTGTTGGGAGATGAGCGGTGGAGGTACGACTTGAAGAAGAAGCGCATGAACAGGAAGGTAAGGGGGGCGAGGTAGATGAGGTTGAGGTAGATGGCAAAAGCCTGACCAGAAGTGTCGACACAGGGAACAGTCTGGTACTCGGTGCGGTAGAAGATCTTCTCCACAGTCTGTTGGGGGTGGAGGAAGTCGTGTACTGCATTGCGCTGAGGGACGGGCTCGGCAGCAATTACCTTTTGCTCCTGTTGCTGACGAACGGGAATGAACTGTCCAGGAACTGGAATGTTCTCTGCGAGACCCTCGTCACCAGCAGCGCGGTAGATGAGCTTCCTGAGGAAGGCGACAGCAACACCGGTTGCGACGGGCAGAGCTTCGGCAGCAGACTCAGTAGCCGAGGAGACGGCAGAAGAGACCGAAGACGAGACGGCCTCAGCTGCAGATTTCTGAATAACCTTCTCAACGACCTTGTATGCGACCGAGACGGGGACAGTGTAGGAGATGAAGAGGTGCATGGCAGCAAAGGCGGAGCCGACAAGGAACTGGGTGATTTGCATCGTGGTGAGGGTTCGCTTGACGACGTTGGGGACGCGGATTCCGAGGGCGGAGAGGGTGTAGTAGGTGTACTGGAAAGGGTTAGCAGACGCCAATTGAGGGACAAGCAGAGTCTTACCATCATGGCGTGGATGCCAGAGTTGACCAGAGCAAACATCCAGATGGGCGGGGCCATGTAGCGCATGCCGGCCCACATGGAAAGCATGGCGCCGGCGTGGTGGTACTTTTGGAGCGTGGTGCTTCGCTTGCCCTTTGCGAGAATAATGGCCGTGTCGAGCACTTCGTAGAACTTGGAGAGGTAGAACCACCAGCCCCAGAAAGCCAGGCCCTCGTTCCAGATGCGGCCAACGTCCAGCGTGTCGGGGAGGCCATCGGGTCCCAGGGCCACGTTCTGGTTCAGGCTGCTCCACGTGTTGTTGTTGTTGCTGTACCTAACCGCATCGCCAAGTCCACGCGGACCGTGGATCTTGCAGAGGGCGTCAATGGTGCCGACAAAGGCGTTGGGCTCGGTGTAGTGGGGCATGGAGCGCTTCATGCAGCGGACCATGGCGACAAAGGTCACGGCCGAGTAGACGGCGAGAAAGACGTTGTGGAAGATGACAAAGGCGAAGAAGGGACGCGTTTTGGCGATCTTCCAGGGCTTGTTGCCATGCTGGCGGTTGTACCAGTTGATGTAGGTGACGGTGACAAAGTAGACCGAGGCAATCGTCAGGGGCACCTTGTAGGAGAGGGCGCCCTGGTAGATGTCCTCGGGGATGGGGAATGGGTTGGCGAATGTCGCCTCGCCCGTCCACGGCGGAGGAATGGGCGAGGGGGCGGCATCAGGAGGAAACTGGAGGACAGCCCTCGAGGGCCAGTCGCCGGGGTGCAGAGAAGGGCCTGCGCCAGACATGGTGGTTGCGTGTGCGGGGGGGGGAGGCAGGACGGAGGGCGGGGGGTGGAGGACGAAGGAGGGAGGGAGCGTGGTGAGGGAAGGCAGTCAAAACAGGCGGAGCGCGATTATGCAGTGGCGTAGGTAGTTCAAAGGGTCCACAGACCACCACGAAGTTTTGTGCGGGTCGGAAAACGCCAACGCCGAGGAATTCGGCTGGGCGGCGGCGTCAGAGGCTGCTCTCAGCGCCTTGGGCGTGGGCAGCGGCGGTGCAAGTGCCAGCGCCCCGAGCGGGGTGATGCAATGGCTGGGGGTGTTTTGGTGATGGTGACGGTGGTGGTGGTGAGGATGCAGCAGCGGGCAGCGGGAGGTTGCTGATGCTGTTAGCCGAGAAGTCGCAATTGAGAGAGATTCAGCGCACGAACCCGGGGCACTGCAGGCAAGATATACTGGCACGCCAGCGACGGCGACAGTGCACAGATGAAGGCGGAGCGACCACGTATCTAGTAATGATGCATCGGGCCCGAGGCTAGAAGAAGCAGGCAAGGCAAGCTGGGCGGGCGTGCTGGACTCGAGGGAGGATTTTAGCGGCTGCTCAGTTGGTTTGGACGAATAACAGCGCCATGCAGTGCCTCGGCAAGCCACCGCCAGTTTCCCACTGGACCGCTCTGCCCTGGCCTGCCCTTGGCCTGCCCTGCACACACAAAACCGCTCCATGTGCCTGGGGCCTGGCGACGGCATTGCCTTGCCATGGCCAGACTCGCAAGTCTAACGTCATTCGGCTCTGACGGCTAACACACACGCGCTGTCTCTCTCTCTCTCTCTCTCTCTCACACACACACACATTAACTCTCATGCATATACACACGCTGCCCCGCGAGGCCATGGCCGCTGTTTGGCCTCGCGGGTGCTCCATGGCGGGCGTGCAAAAAAATTGAGGCTGCAAAATTTTGGCAGGGATGCACGAGAACGCGTAGAGGGTCCAGCCGCCCAACAAAAGAAAGTCGCTGCGCTGCGCCCAAACAGGCAAGGCGGCCTTTGCCAATACGGCTGCCCGATTACTGCATGCGGGGGGGGAGGGGGACGCTTGTATGGAGTAGGTAGTAGGTGTACATGGCTGCATGTACATAGTAGGTGTAGCGGGGCCAGACGCTGTCGACTACAACAAGCCCAGCACATACATGCTACATACACAAACCCTAGAACTTGGGCTTGCTGCTCAGAGGAATCGGCGGCGGCTCGCCTGCTCCCTCGCTCAATCCCTTCTTTTTCGGCGGCGGCGGTGGAGGCGCCCTCTTCCCCAGCCCTCCTCCTCCTGCCTGGTTGCCAGCTGCCTCCGGCGGCCCTGGTGAGGGAGGGGCAGGAGAGGCGCTTGACGATGACGCAAAACTGTTGAGCTTCCCTGCGATTCCGTACTTTTGGTTGAGCGAATTGGCCGACTTCCACCCAGACGCGACCTGGTCGCCGTGCCGCTGCTGGAAGTTGCTCGCCGTCGACGCCGCCCCCTTCAGGTCCGAGGCCGACACCTTGGACGGGTCGTTGCGCAGGTTGCCCGCAGTACGCAGCGCTGCCTGCTTATCTGCCCACGATGTGCCCGTCGCAGGTGCCTCGGCCGCCGGCTTGGGCCCCGTCATCTTCGCAAACCGGTTCTGCAGCTCGTTCATGGGCGATGCGTGGCGTGAGGGTGCATTCTGGGTATCGACGCTCGCGCTCGAGTTCAGCCGGGGCGGAACCGGTGGTGAGGGATTCGCGCGTCGTGGTACCGGTGGTGATGGGTTCGCGCGGGGCGGCACTGGAGGAGAGGCCGTCCGACCGATGCCCAGGCCTGCGACCGACACGCCCGCCTGTCCCAGACGGCCCAGGGCAGCTGGGTTCAGCACCCCTTGGGCCGGCGCCGCCTGCTGCGTAGCCTCAGTGTACGTGGGCGGCGGAGCGGGCGCAAACTCGTCCGGATATAACGTCTGGCGCGGAGGCAGGCGCGGAGGGAGACTCGGCTTCGGTTTCGTCGCGGGGGCCGAAGCTTGTGGTGAAGCGGTGCCTGGCTGCTGGAAGGCAGGGGGCTTCGGAAGATGTGCGGTGCTTAGTCCGGTCGTGTCGGGCCTGTATGGCCCTGGGGGCGGCCTGCTGGCCTCCTCTTCTGCCTGTCTCCGCTCCTCTTCTCGCTGCTGCATCCTCTGCCGTGCCCCGCTCGCTGCTGAGGCGCCTCCATGGTAATCCAGTCGCTTTGGCGGCGGAGCAAACGATGCCGGGTCCTTCAGCGTCGACAAGGGTGTGGATTGGTGCTGGCGGGCGGCTTCAGCGTGCGCATCCTTGCCCTGGGCCTTGCCCACCCAGCCTTTCTGTCGCCAGCACGTTAGAAAAAAGACGTGTCTGTAGGTGTAGGGCCACTATGGCGCGGGCATACCACTTGTCCAAACTTGGAATCGCTCTGTCCGCCGCCGCCACTGCTGCCGCTATCCGTCTTGTCCTTCTCTGGGTGCCAGCCGTTCTTAGCCACACTCTTGAACTTGTCCATGGTGGCTGAGGAGGTGTCGAGTTGGGCGTGGTGAGGTGTCCGCGGGGGCCATGAGATCATCAGCCTGAGCCAAGCGCTGCTCCAGCAACCATGGCCCTCGCATTGGGCCGGCGCCCCGGCCTTGCCCGAGCCCAACCTCACCACAACGACGCAGATGAGCAGCCGACTATCGACAATGACAAGGACGTGGACGTGGACGTGTCATTGCTACGTGCGTTTGAAATCCAAAGCCACAACCGCCCATCGATTCGCCGCGCACATCCATACCGTTTCGCATCCCTGCAGCAAAGACACGGGAAGCGCATCCGGAGAAACAATGATCCTGCAGACGCAGCAAAACCCCCTCCAACGTGCGGCCACGGCCACGGCTGCACCACCAGGGGCTTTTTCCCGGTGACATCGTTGATTGCCCAAAGCGAATCAGCCTGCAACAACAAGGCGAGACATGCGGCTACCACCCGTCCCGTACTACCAGCTACTGTACGCACCACACCCACCTACGAGTCGATGGCCCATGCCAGCCAATCACGCCTGGTACCATGGCACTCCACAGAGGGATCTCCGCACACACCCGTCGTGCGGAACTTTGGCGGCATGAACTGCAAAGGCTGATTGCTGATGCGCGGCCGTTGCTTTTTTTTCTGGTTCCCCAGGCTGACGAGAGCCTTCTGCTCTGAGAGCGACACATCAGCCGACAAACACGATGCGAGGGCGACACAGGCAGGACGAGAAGAGCACGCAGCATCCGACGTCGCGGCGGAGAATAGGTCTCGTGACTAAGCTTCGGGGGATCGACGGCTAGGCTGCCGGCCAAGGCCAAAAATATATCCACGACTCCGAGCAAGTGGGGTCGTTCGTCTTATAACTCAGCAGGCTGGGGCCGTGGCTTGCACAGCCAGCCCAGCATGCGGCCAATAGAACCGGCGGATGGGCTGCCAACACGTCGGACTTGGGGCCTGTGGGCTTGCCAGCCTGCAGCAGCCCACACATGGCCAGATAAACAGTGGCATGCTTGCGCCTCAGTTTGCCCGCCCGTGTTCAGCGTGCCTCTCCTTCCACTTCACCTCGCCTCTGATTCTTCGACGTGTCCTCGGCATCGACCGGCTGCAAATTCTCGCTCGTTTTTCCCACGCCTGGGCGGTATCGGATTACGGCTGTTGTGTTATTATCTCGCGTCATCGACTCGCGCAACAGAGGTCAGCCCTAAAATCCCGCTCGGCCCCGCATCTCCTGCTACTGGCCAGCAGGCGGACAATCACCACCACCATAGCCCAGCGTCCACTGCGGCTGTCCTGAGCGCTCAGGCATCTTGTCGCATTGCTGCCACCTGACTGGTATTGATAGCTGCCATCCAGCTGCGGCCCATTCATCTGCAGCGCGCTGCTTCGTCAGCGCATCGCCCCAGCCGCAATGCCCCCTCCGCCAGACGACTGGAAAAAGGAAGAGTGGGACCTGCCATTATGGATCACTGAAGATGCTATTGTGCCAACCATTGTCACCACGGTAATTCCAGATCCGCTTCCTCCGCTGCCCCAGGTCACGGTGCCAATCGATACTGCCTCCATGGCCTCTCCAACGCAGCCACCGAGCGACAGTACGCGGACAAGATACCGGCCCAGCACACGGCCCGATGGCTATCCTTCTACTCTACCCTGGCCACCATATTCACTCGGAGCCCCCACTCCGGCGACAGACAGTTGGGAGACGTCGGTATCAACAACAGCTGTTTTTCTACAAACACCGTATCCCGAGACGCAGAACACGGCCCCTGCGTCGACAGCTGATGGCTTTACGGCAACAGGCACGAGAGCAGCATCGCCTTCTCCAGTCATTCCACACAAAGGTCGGCCTTCTGACTGGGGTTGGGCCAACAAGGGCACCAATCATGCGCCGATATACGCAATAGCCACTGTGGTTCCCATCGTTCTCCTTGCCATCATTGCAGCTGTTGCGTTAGTGTGCCTGCGCAGGCGCAAGAGGCGCAAGGCTGCAGAGGCTGCTGCACAAGCTGCTACCCAGGAAATGAAGAAGGACATGGACGAGGTCACCGTACAAGCTCATATAGCACAACCGCCCTCGCCGCCGCTATCACCACCACCGCCAGCAGTATCTGTGTCACGGCACTATACTGCGCCGCCAGACCATCTTCCACCGACGTCTACTCCGAGTCAATTCCAACCCATCATATTAGGACCCATCAATCCATCGTCCAACGGTGCCTATCTCACTGGAATAGACACTTCAGACATGGTGCCGATCAACTCGGGGCCGCAGACACTTGTCGATCCATTCGCAGACAACCACAGCCTCTCGGAGCCACCGCCGCCGTATCGACCCAGCAGCGTAGCTCCGCCGAGCTTCACAACCAATTCAAGACCGAGCAGCGTGCGAGTGCCCGTCAGCCCGGTGTGTCCGCATGGGGCAGAGCGGTCACCGTTTGATGATCCCGACGATGGCGTGTCTATCTTGTCGGAACTTTCCTTCCAACGCGAGCGCTTTACCGGCCGACAGTCTTGGCGATGATTCTGTGTGGATGCTTTTCTTTGTACATATATTCATGGTTCAGGGCATTTTTTCGCGTTTGTCTCGTCGTCTGGTTTCTTCGAGTATGCTGTTTGGCGTTGCCGGTTTCGGTCCTGGAGGAGATGATCACGTGCCTACGCAAGCATCCAGGCGCGCCATTACATATACCAATGTATATATAGCAGCGCCTATGACGAATCCACATATAATGACGTATATCTACGTAGTTTTGTCTGGGGATGCAAAGTGTAGAGGGGAACATGTGTGGAGGCCAATCAAATGGGCTGCTTGGCTGCCGAGCAGACGACTGCACTGGTGCTGGTGTCTCGAGGGGTGTTGGCCGTGCCAGTGCTTGGGACGGCCGTGGCTGCAACCCTCACGAGGCCCATCCACATGTGCCACTATTCGGTAGATGTAGTGTCCTTGGTTCACACCCACCCACGGGGAAGTCGACAGAGCACAGCGCATCGGTACCTTGCATACATGGGTGGGCGCTAGCATCCAACGGTCCCGATGATTCGCGCAAGATCAGCTCGCATGCGAAGCCGCCTAGGGACATGTGTTGAGATTCAACCATTCATGTGCTGTTCTCGCGCTGCCAGCAACAACCCATGCGCATACTGCCAATGCTTTTTTTCTTTCTTCCTTCGGTCCTAGAAACATGAGGGCCAGGACGGAATGGATGCTCGCACCCGCCCAGTGTCGAGGCTATGTACAATGTACAGTCATGTAGGGGGAGGGGCCGAGATCAAACACTACGCCAAAGCACTTGGATAGATTGGGCAAGCGGCTATTATCCAGAGAATTTCCCGGTTCATGGGATTTTGCATGATGACGGCTAGATTAATCCAGTCAACTTGGCGGAGCGTCGGTGCTTGCTGATACGCGATGCGAGGCGATGCGAGGCAGGCGAGGGCTGGCGGCCAGCTGGCAGCGAGCAAGGGGGGGCATTTTTTCCTTTTTGCCTTTCTCGGTCTCTGGCTGTTGTTACAGTAATTGCTTATTGCGTCTAGCGCCGAGGGCCCTCACCCCCACCATTGGTACAGGAGGATTCAGGAGTGCATGAACTTGGGCGATGGCCGGGAGGTGGCAGCTTGAACAGGCACCGAATACAGGATCTGGTTCTCGTGGCGGGCGAGCGAGGCGGGCGAGAGTGAATGGGTGCGTGAGTGGCTGGCGGGCCCCAAGAAAGAGTCGAGTTAGCGCATCGGGTGCTTAGCCAAAGACTCCAGCGCCCGGCCTGTCATGTCTACCCATCACGCACACATGCACTTCCCCCCTCGCAAGCCATGGAATGGTGCTCCTTGTCCCGCGCCGGTCCATGACTTAGCTCATTGTTACATAGATACGTGAGCATTCCTGGCCTTATTCGCCACTAGCTGCGCCGGCCGGGCTGAGGCTTTGGCTGGCTGCGCGGCGACGACGCAGACCATCTTCATGCCTCCCTCCCTGCCGTTACCACCCAATAATGACAGCCTCGCCATGTCGCCTTGAACGGGCCATGCGGCTCGGTACCTGAACTAGACGGGCTCCTACGTCTCAGGAGAGCAACACGCCCTGTTCACGTTTCCTCCCCCAGCGCCGTATAGCCGCAGGTGCTGCTCGCTGCTCGCTGCTCGCTGCTGTTGCCGCTGCCGCTGCCGCTGCTGCTGCGGGCCACGATCGGTGCTTTCAATTATTCAGTCTTTGCCGAACGACAGTCTTTTTTACCTTTGTAGCTTCAGATGCCCCGGCCCCACTGCGCTGCCTAGTACGTGAAGAAACCTTTCACCGTTTTATTCTTGACCTGCAGAGCAACACCCGCCCTACACAGCAGCCTACATACATACGTGCCGGCGCCGTCGACGTCTCACACCAACACGGCCATCTCCTATCCCTCGCTCACATAGCCCCCCCCCAGGCCTCTCAGCCAGAACACGCACCCTCTTCACCGCCCCATCGCCCGCCCCAACGCCTCGCTCGAGTCCGCTGCCGCCGCCGCTGCCGCCGCCGCTGCCGCCGCCGCTGCTGCTGCTGTCGTATATTGCTCGCTACATGGTCGGTAGGCCGCCAACGCCGTGTTACCGGGCTGGCTATGAGTCTGGATCAGCATACGTATGCGTAGGGCTCCCCTTGCAACCCCGTTTTCCTAGCAGTCTCTCTGGTCGAGCCCTGGCGGCGAGGGGGGACGCAGCAGCTTGTGCTGCCGGGGCCGGTGCATGCAGCTTCACGGTGAACAACAGGCGGGCGTCTAGAATGTCTCTGCCGGGCCTAAAAGGTCGGAGTCTGATACGACTCAGTCCCAATGCGGGTTTGGGGTAGGCAGAGGGGCAGCAGGCAACACCGCACGGTTGCCATCTGAAGCTCGTTGCCCACCGGCTCTAGGCTCTACCTCTCTCTCACACTCCCTCGCCCAACCGTGCAACTCACTCACTCGCCAATTCCCTACAAAAAGAAGCCCGCTGTTCAATTCCTGCACACCTCGTTTTCTGGCTGCCTGCACCCAATCGTTTCTTGTTTTTTTTTCCTTGTCCCTCTGTCATGTATCGGCTCGCACCTGCATGCGCCCAAGGCTAACGTGGGTCACCTGCTAGATCGACCGACTGGCCTCTACCAAGCCCATCCTCGACGCCAAAGTCGCTGACGTTTGCCGACGCAAGCCTCAAGACCCCAAAGACGGACACGTTCGCCCATTCGCATTTCCTCGACGCCTGGGCAACCCCACTGCCCAATGCCCAGCACACCCCTGTCCAAACGCCCCTGTTCGCCTTGTCAACGCCCATAGATCGGCCCTTGAGCTCGTACAGCCAACCTTCTCGCACTCCCGAAGATCCCGAATTCCATGTCAACCACTTTGCTCCTCAGAATCTGCCTCTGCCGCCGGTCGACGTCTCACGCCGACTGGCCTCGTCGCCCGACCCCAACCAGCTGAGCCAAGCCGGCGTCGTTGCCTCGCAGCAGCCCCATCTTGCAGTATCGCGGCCCGTCAGCATGGACTTTTCGCACATGCAAACACCGCCCCCAACAAGGGATGACTCGTCTCGAAGGGTACGACAACAAAACGCGGGCGAGGGAGCCGCCACGCCAGCTACTGTGATACATCGGACGCCCAACCAGGTGCCCCCGTCCGAGGCTCTCTTTGACCAGACGCCCTTTGGCCTCGGCAGTTTGCACTACACGCCAGACATGATGCACATGCCCGGCCATGCCCCCATGTCGGCGCCCCCCATGCCGCAGTCACGCCTGTTCTGGGACCCGGCCAACGAGGGCATGCAAATGGATCTTGATTTCCCCATGGGCATAGATACATTCGCCCCTACGCCACAGAGAATGGATCAAAGCATCAACTGGCACGGCATACATCCCTCTGCTGTCACTAACTTGATGCAGACTCCGGGCTTCCACAGTTTCCAAGCCTCACCTGGGCCCATGTCATTTGCCAACTGCCACATGGAGCACGGCCAAATCTCAAGGCCCGGTTCATTTGCGTCTACTACTGGTGTTGACCCCAGCATGCTGTTTAGCTTCTCTAATCCCGACATGACTGCTTCTTTTGGTGCGATGCCTCAACTCTCCAACGTGGACATGAGCTTAAGACAGCCGTACGAGACGCAGTTGCGCGATGCGCAGGCTGAGAGAGAAATGGCGAAAAAGGCAAGGAGCCAGCATTCTCGCAGCAATACAAATTCCTCCGCTGGCTCGGTCGAAGAAGTGAAGCCCCCACTTCATCGGAGTAACACCGATAGTGGAGTAAGGATGTCCAGAGTGCCTCCCATGGACCCTCGGTCCGCCGTTCCAGGTAATACCTCGAGCATACCACGGCGCCCATCACCGCTCAAGCGCCAGGGCAATGGCTCGCTTAAATCTATTCCAGAGATACGACGACCGCGGACACGTCTGATCATCGACGAGACCGGCCGTGCGCGTACAGAGACTATACATGCCGAGGACGAGGACAAGACTCCAAAGGCTTTGCGCCAGTCTTCGCAGCAGGATCTCCGCCGGCAGTATCCTGGTTTGTACGAGGCGGGCGACAGTGAGTCGGAAGAAGATGAACCGGCAGTTGCCATCAGTCGCAAAACATCCTTCACTGTGCCGCAACCTGAACGCCGAGCATCGAAATATGCTCGGGTGGAGAGCGAACCCCTTGAAGGAAACAACTCTTTCAAGATGACGCGATCCTCGTCACGCCCAGGCTTGGCCTCCTTCGACAAGGCGTCGTCTGAGAAGCTGCGGCTCATGGGAAGATCAGCTAGCGATAACACCACTCGGCGAGTTAGCGCAATGGACCATCCCACTTTGGCCAAGAATACCAGAGACATCGAAGATCAGCACATGCCTGACTCTCCTGGGGATGCCCTGGGAGCCTTGAAAAAGGTGGTCGGTGCACGGCAACAACGTATTGGTACGGTGGCTGCAAGCTAGTCTCCTACTGTGCTAACTCCCTCAGAACGTGCTTCACAAAACACGCTCAAGGCTCACAACCAACGCTGGGCTGCTGCTTCGGCCGAGTTCTCTGCTACCACTCCCCACGGTCATGGCAACTACGATTCTTTTTCCAATTCCCTGAGCCGCTCTGTAACTACGACGCCGTCGACCGACCGCAGCAACTTTTCGAGCGAAAGCACGCGCTGTGTTTGTAATGGCCTTGTCGACGACGAAGATAGGCCCATGGTGCAGTGCGAATCCTGCAACATGTGGCTGCACATTGTATGTGTTGGTCTGAATAAGAGCAGCATGCCGCCCGTCTACGTGTGCGTTTTTTGCACAGGGCAGACGCCACTTGCGAGAGGTGGAAGATTAAGAGGACCGCCCGTGCTGCTGGAGTCGCCGCTTACTCACAAGTCCATGTTTAGGAGTTGAGCCCTGGTTAGTCTTGCGAGAAACATGGTGTGGTGGTTCGCATACCACCCTATTTCTCATCATACCAGGGTACTCCAGCTCCTACCATTCAGCACTCACGTCACGGCCCTTGCCTCTTGCTCAACCTTTTCTCACACACCTTGTTTTCTCGCCGGCTTTACACTACAACAAAAATAACATTAACGAATACAGCAATACGCTATACATTTCACGGAATCGCAATCTACATACAAAAAAACGACATGTTCAATATAAATAAACGCCCCATATACACCACACCGTCAACAACACCTGCGCCGCCGCTGCCGCTATTGTCTGCTGGCTTCCAGACTTGCCCCGCTTCGCGGTAGATTTTGTTTCCCCTTTTCTTGTCGTCAACCAACTGTTTTTTTTTTCAAATCTTCTTTCTACGCCCCCCGCCAAGCTATGGGGTTCCTCCCGAATAATGTCTCATCGGGATTGGTTTGTGTGCTTGCCTTTCCGCTTCCCCCCACCCCCCTTCCTTCTATTTTGCCCTCACTGTTTTTTACGCGGATTTATGAGATGATGGATGCAAATGTTTCTTTGTCTTTGTCTTTTTGCTTTTCTAGTCTTGTCTTGTTTTAGTGTGATTGATGGATGAATTGGAATTGGTTCGGGACAGGATGGGACGGGGCGGTGTCGATGATGGCTGGAGACGAGATGATCGAGGTACAAGTCGTGGGAATGCTGGAGATTGGATTGGATGGGTATATTGCATGAATGGCGGGTGTAGTGGTGGCCGGCTTTGAGCGGAGCGGGGTGTGGTGTGCTAAGGGGGAGAAGGGTTTGGAGAATTAGAGTGGACGTGTGCTGGATGACTGGTTGGTTGATGGGTTAGTTAGCTAGTTAGTTGGCTAGTGGCGACGATGATGATGACCATGATGAATTTGTACATATATGCATGGATGCATGGCTGCTGCGTGTGTATCCGTGGGAGGCATTTAAATGGAAGAGACAAACACACACACACACAGAGAGAGAGAGAAAGAAAGAAAGAAAGAAAGAAAGAAAGAAAGAAAGAATCTACATATACCATAAGGTGGATATGCATGTATCAAGGAATCTTTGTCAGATAAACCTCATCTTTTCTCAGTCTCATATCCACATTTCGCAGTGCCATTTACATACCCCCCAATCCCTCATGCTACATACATACATACATACATACATACATACATACCATGTACCCATAACAATCCATCCGTGTATAAAACCCATGTATACATGCTTACCGTCCACCCATAAACTCAGGCTTAAACGCCTTTACACCACCGGCCTTCATCAGCTCGCGCAGCGCCATGGTAGCATACTGGCTGCTAGCGAGCTGCAACGAGAGTACTATTGCGATTTTCTTTTCGGCTACACCTTGAGTATCGTCGTCGTCGTCGTCGTCGTTGTTGTTGTTGTTGTCATTGCCCATATCTTCGGTGTGGTTATTATTATTATTATTATTATTATCCTTCGCAGCAGCAGCAGCAGCAGCAGCATGTCTCAGGCGCTGCAAATCCGTTTCTACGAATTGTTTGTCCACACGCTCGTATCCGTGCACTTGATACGTGACTGGCTGCAGCGGGCGAGCAAGCACCTTTCTGTATCCGCCACTGAGCGAGATTTCGCGCCACGAGCGGCGCATATTGTGGGGATCCAGGCCGCCGCCTGTCTCGCTTGCCATGAAGGACTCGTAGAAGGCGCCGATAGTGTTGCGTGGGTACTCGACGTCGAAGCCTGGCTGGGGCAGGACTATGTCCCAGATTGTGTAGGCGCCGGATGCGGCTTCTTCTGCGGACAGGGCGCGGGCGCGCTCAAAGTTTGCGGCGGATGAGGCGTGTGCGTTTTCGCTGCCGAGCGGGTTGATGATTGTTTCGCCGTCTTGGTCGAGGGTGGAGTCTGCGGGGGCGCATGTGGTGCTGCTGGTTTCTTTGTCGCGGTGTTCGTGGACGAGGACGAGATCGCCTTCGACGACTTGCGCGCCGTAGGTTGCCCAGCGCTTGCCCGCGACGGTGTTCCAGACGAGCGATTGGTAGGCGTGGACGTACATGAGGCGAAGGGTGCGCGGGATTGTCATGAGTGCGCCTTGCCAGTCTGTTTTGCGGTCGTGGCGCCCGGTTTTGCTGTTGCGCGAGCTGAGGTGCTGGATGATGTTGCGTTCGGCGGTGAACTTGCGTGGGAGTAGGTCGAGGGCTTCGCTGCCACTGCCTTTTGTCTTCCAGATGTGCAGGGCTTTGGCGCGGTTGCGGTCGTCTTGCGAGACTTGGATGCTGGGGTCTGTCGAGGTCCCGTCGGCGGCCGCGAGGGCCACATCGCTGTATGCCAGGAGGTCTTCGACTGCGCCTTTGAGGTCGTCTTGCAGCATCTTGCGGCCAATGGCGTCAGTGCTGGCGGCGAAAGACCCAAACCGCTGGAGACCGTAGTAGTTGATGAAGCCTCTCTCGGAAAAGTCGGTGATTGCCTTGCCAACCACGTCGTTGGCGAGCTTTAGGCGTTGCTCAAAGTCAAGGCTTTGTTCGCTCTGGAAATGGCAATCTCGTAGCGTGATTGTGAACTCGTTGCCCACCAAATCTCCGAGTTTAAGCTCATGATGCGAATGTTCAAAGTCACCCACCGCAGCATTGAACAGCACCTTGTTGAAGCTCTGTATACGCTGCGCAGTCTGGCGCTTAACGCACACTCTCTGCACGGTACAAGCTCGCCTGTCCTTTGTGCCAGCAAACCCAAAGCCTCTTGCGCCGCAGTTGAGCTTGCTGCCGAGGAAGCCTACAACCTCCATGGTATCCTTGTTCTCCTTGTATAGATTGAAGTGCAGGTATTCGCCGCCTAGCTCCTCCCAGTCCAATCCACCTCTCCGTCTTCCCTGGTCCTCTCGGTCTCTACCGCTACTCTTGGCCTTTTTGTTCTTGCGCTGTGCCGGAGGTGCTGCTTTGATGCGAATCGTCTGGTCATTCTCCATTGCGCTCTCCAGCAAGTTTGGGAACATGCGCCGCAGGCTTTGGTGGGCTTGGGTGCGCATTTCTTTGTCTGTGATGGGGGGCGATATGACCGCCTTGAAGTCTTTTGCCTTTTTCGATTCGCTCTTCCGTATTTGTTGTACAAGTTTGACAATGGCATCTGTAGTCTCGCGACCAAATATCGAATGTAGTGTTTCACGATCTGCGTCTGCAAGCTGCACTGGTTTAGTATTCGCCTCGTAGCCTGTTTTCAGTACTTACGGCTTCTCCTGGCTCCTGTTTAGTCGCCTTTACTTGGCACAGAATTTCCTCGCCATTGATTTCAGTCTCCTTGGCTTCTGCAGGTACTGGCGCTGGTACAGGCAGTGTAACCTCATCAACTCCCCCATCCTGCATGACCGCATCGGCCTTGTCATCTTTTGCGCTTGTCTCGACAGAATTTGCTTCCTCTAAAATTCTGGTCGCATTCACACTCTCTACAGGTTTCTGGTTCTTTTTTGTCTCCACCTCCGTACTTGTCAGGTGCAGTACCCGCCCATCGAGTCCAATCTCGTTGACCAAGAAGTCGGTGTATCGTTGCTTCAACACACCCGTGAAGCCAAGGTTATCTGGGCACACATATTCGGTTATTCCAGCACGCACTTCGCGCTCGAGGTCGGCGTCAATTGCTGCAGTCGCTGTGGAAATGGGCTTTTCGGCAGCTGCTGGTGTGCCTGTGCTTGTGCTTGGGGAGAAGGCAGGAGCGCTGTCATCGTCAAGTCGCGCACGTTTTGCGGGTCGCGCGGCGTCTTCTGGGGGATTTGACATTGTCGTGCACAAAAAAGAGCAAGTCGTGCGTGTTGAGAGAAGGTCGCGACTTGGAGGCAAGTCGGAGCTTTGAGCTACCAACTTTCTAGTGGGGAAGTTTTTCGCGAGGACGTGCACGCGGGGGGTGACTTTTGGCGAGAAGGCGATCAGACCCGTTTTTGTGCATTGTCTGACTGGAATGCTTCACAATGAGCAAATCCACCAAATGTTCCACAGATAGTTGCATTAAAGAGTTGAATAATACTACGACTACCTATTTCACTGGACCTACCGCAGAGGAAAGACTGGAACAGTGCTACGTCTTCTACAAACAGGAGCTTACGTCACGATACGGTGGTATACAGGGATTTGCCTAGCATAGTGCCATGTCTTGCTCAGGAAATGGACGCATAGTATAGATGCGGTCGATATTCAAACGCCATATGCTGATAGCAAGTCTTCAGTATAGCCCAAGAGAGGATGCACGCAAGGTGCAGTTGCGGTCCCTAGATCTACACGGACTTTGACGTACAAACATATATAGACTGTGAAGAGTGAAATGATTAGCATATCTGTGAGTGATACTACCATGTGGTCCTACTAGACAGCATGAGAATCACTTGTCAAGTACCCTAACAGGCATCTGCTACTACTTCATGGGCGATTGATATCTGCCAAAACGTTAGGCAAGCCAAAAGCGGCAGAGAGGGTCAAACCGCGGTCGAGCTCCGTCATTTTGGTGTTTTCCATACAAGACCACGACAAGGAGCACCCAAAAGTATCTAAAGATATGATTATTGGTAGGCAAGTCATCCAGAGAAAGGAAGAGACAAGCTGGTCCTATGTGCTATTAGCAGCCATGGGTCCTCCACCTCCTCGTTTGTATCGCAATCGCAACACTAGTAAGCGCGGCCGTCCGTGAGGCGCCTAGTAGACCATAGTAATATCTGAGCAAGGTCAGGTTTCCTCACTGACGTACCGAGAAGAAAAACTTTTCCACCGCTGCCTTCTGCTGCCATGCAGGTGCAGCCACCAGCAACCCGTGAGTTTATCGCTCGCCTTGGCAAAACCAGTCTATCCTCCACTTGAAACAAATTTGCGTCGCCCAACCCCCCGAATAATCATCCTTCGTCTGTCATGCAGCTTCCAAAGCTGACAAAATCGCCGCACGCTTGTCCTGCCCATCGGTATGGCCAAACGACCAGTACCCAAAAAGAAAGAAAAGCAAAGTCCGTATTCATTCCATCAACGCCAAGCATGCGTACCAGAATGTACCGGAAGTGTAAACCGAGTATAGACTACAACAAAGAGCCATGAAGAAGCCCACAAATGACGCTAATCGCGTGCTGTACACATAAGTAACCAGGGCACTCGGTAGATGGTGGATACCGAACACCCCTCGCTGTTCATGTTACATACCAATCTTTAGAACCTGCTGGCAGCAGCGCCCCAAAGGGAGTTGTAGATCTTGTCGACAACGTACGAAGCGCGAATGGTGCGGTGGTTGAAGTTGCGACCGTTCAGTCCCTGGAGAGCCTTTTCGCCACCAGAGACAGAGTCAAACTTGACAAAGATGTCGCCGTCACTGTTGGTGTCGACAGCAATATGGACGACCTTGCCATACTTTTTGTCGCACTCAGCCTTGACTTCGACCTCAAGATCTTTGACCCAGTTGTTGCCGTAGTTACGCTGCTCCCTATTACGTTGTTAGCAGTGTCAGAAACAAAGACACAAGGAACCTACTCGTCAGCGTCAAAAGCATTCTCGATCTTGATGCACTTCGATGCCATAGGCTTGTCAACGACCGGAGCGCGCGGCTTGCTAATGACGGGTTGGGCACCCTGCTTGGCGGGCTCTGGGTTGTCGCGGCGGGCGAGAGCGTCCATGAGTTTGCTACGATCGTAAGTCTTGAAGTTGACGCCCGCCACATCGGTGTCATCCAGGGCAGAAGCGCCGCTGACACCGCGGTCATCCTTGCTGTGCGTACGGTCAAAAACGCCACCACTGCCACCTGCATAAGCGCCACGACCACCGGCTCCACTGAAAGCAGAGCCTTGGTAGGTCTGTGCCTGCTGAGAAAAGGTACGGAGAAGGTTGGCGGTCGATTCGGGGGTGAACTTGTCGTTGCCAAGGCCAACGCGGATCTGGCGGCCGGCAAGCTCGAAACCGTTCATCTCTGCGAGAGCATTCTTAGCGTGCGAAGGATCAACAAACCTAATTACATGTTAGCCGTCTTGTCGTGCCAGCGAAGCAATGCAGCAGCCCACTTACTGAACGAAACCATATCCCTTGGATCGGCCAGGGTTCATCTCGTCGCGCTGGAGGATGACCTGCTCAAGCTCACCGAAGGGCTCAAAGATCTCCTGGAGATCCTTCTCAGTGACACTAAAATGAATGTTGCCAACGTAAAGACGATGGAACGGGGCACCGTTAGCACCAGGCGCAGCACCGCCCTCCGACGGACGGGCGGCACGGTTTTTCTCGGCTTCAGTAAGCTGGGCGATGATGGGAACACCCTTTAGTTTCTGACCAGTCAGCTCCAGTGCTTGGGGTACAGACTCTTCATCCTTGAACTCAACATAGCCGACACTGCAACTGTTAGCGAATGTCTCACACTGAGGGCGGCGAGGTACCAACCCTTTGGAACGGCCAGTGACTCGATCCTTGACAATCTGTGCCTCGACAACAGGGCCGACTCGCTCGAAAAACGTACGCAGGTGGCGTGTCTCGGCGCGCTGGGAAATCTGCTGGACAAAGATGGTGCGCTTGTCGCGGTCGTCTTCAGTAATCTCAGGCTCGGGCGGCGTATTGTTACGGCGGCTATTGCGGCGCTCGTCGCCACCGTTGCGGCGGCGGTCGCGGGACCTATCACGGTACCTGTCATCGGCACGTTCACGACGAGGGGAACGGGTGCGAGGTCGTCCACCTCCGCTGTAAAAGTCGCCTCCACGGTCACGGCCGCGGCCTCCACGTCGGTCGCGTGAGCTGCTACGACGATGCCTATCTCGGTCTTCATCTGTGTCAGCACCTTTGCTCGA
Source organism: Exserohilum turcica Et28A (assembly GCF_000359705.1). Taxonomy (NCBI): domain Eukaryota; kingdom Fungi; phylum Ascomycota; class Dothideomycetes; order Pleosporales; family Pleosporaceae; genus Exserohilum; species Exserohilum turcicum. The sequence continues at coordinate 3,265,205 of NW_007360136.1, read as the reverse complement.
TCGAGGGCGGCTTCCATCTCTCCGTCGATGGTCTCTGTCTCGGCTCCGGCGCCGGTCTCCATTGGACTCACGATAGCGGTCACCCCGGTCTCTGCTCCTATCACGGCGGTCGCGTCGGTCTGAGTGGCGGTCGCGGTCGTCACGGCGGCTGTCCATGTCGCGGGCCTCGCTGCTAGCGTGGCGCTCGCGGTCCTTCATCTCGACCTCGCGCGCCGTCTCCTCGAGGAGCGCATCGACAGCGGCTGAAGTAGACATGTCGTCGGTGGTGCCTAGCTCTCGATAAGTGTGGTCGGTCGGAAGTGATGAGCTTGGTCACTGCAAGATGCGATGGTGTTGGAGAGAGATAGAGGCGAGCCTTGGCTCAGATAGTGGATTCAATTAGGATAGCGAGTGGGCGCGTAAACAACTGTCACTACGACCGCCGTATGACTTCCTGGCTGCTCGTTGTGAACTGCACTCGATAAGAGTGTGCTTGATTGAAGCGTTGTTGTTGCGCTCAGATTGTGGTGGGTGAAGTGTGAGGTGGAGAACTGGAGGGAGGCTGGCCTCATCGAGGCAACCAGAAAAGTTGGAGGGGTCTTGGCAAACGCTCACCGTGACTAAGCATACGGCGTATGCCGTGCTTTGTAGGATTTGCTGCAGATCAGCCGGGGGTAGTCAGCAAACGCGCAGACAGAGGGCGTGGACACAAGATGCGAACTTGATTGGAAATTACTATTATGTAAAAAGAGTTTCGTGCAAGAACATGCATAGAAGAATGCGTAGACATGAGAAGGAAACAGATGCAACGCCTCCCAATGCCTTTCATAAAGTGGCAGCCGCCAATCGTGCAATGCCACTAATCAAGTCGTCTTGATAACCTTGGCAGGTCCCATCTCGAGCTCGGTGCCGAAGACCCAGTCCCAGAAGCGGCTCGTCACACCGAAGCCATTCTGGTAGTCGGCAAAATGGTGCTTGAGATGGTACTTTTTGAGTTGCTGGTAGTACGGAGGCAGCCTTGTTCATGTTAGCGGAATGCTTGCATCGGGTACAAATACACATACTTTTGATGGTGGAGGAAGTAATGCGTCATGTCATAGCACGTGTATCCAAAAATGCCACCGCAGTAGGTAGCCAGGGCACCATGCCAGTTCCAGAAGATGACAAAATGAGCAAACTTCCAGAATGGTGCCGCGAGAACGACAAATAGCGTTGGTGGCATGACGAGGCGATACCTGTCCATGGGGAGATAGTGGTGGATGCCGTGAAGCAGGAAGTGGAGGGTAAGTGCGGCACGGTTGTCTGGCAGGTGGCTGCTTCTTGTTAGCATACTTACAAGTGTGTCGCGAATAATGAGACTTACTCGTCCAGATGGAATAGACCTCTATGCAGAACGTACTCTACAATGGTCCAGAAACACAGGCCAAAGGTCCAGTAACCAGCCAGCGCGGGCACGGATTGCAGGCCGCCAAAGGCTACCGTCGTTCCGTATGCGACGCAGGGCCACCATATCGTAGGCACAACCCACCAGGGGGTCTTGCTCAAGGGCTCCAGGAAGTTGCCAAACAGCGGGGCAGAATCACCGCCCTTGTAGTGTCGCGGGCGATGGACTTGCTCGAGGTAAAAGTTCTTGCTAAACCCGCCATTCCAGACCTGCATCAGAAGCGGCCTGTTCAGGTCCAAAAACTTGTGCTCCTTGTAGTCCTGGTTCGGGTCCGTCTCTCGCGACAGGTCTTCCTCGGAAGACATGCCAGTGGCGGCATAGAGTGGCTTGCCGTTCTGCGTCATGCTCTTCAGCTCTGCGGTGCCAGCCTGCGAAGGAGGCAAGGGGACGATGTCGCCGGGCTTGGAGCTTTTGACAGCGCCGTTTATAACCGGCTCCGTAGCCATAAAGCCCACGAGGTTCTCCTCGAGAATCTCGTATGCGGAGTCGGAGTGTGCGTGCGAAATCTCGTCCTTCAAAACAGCCTCGACATCCTTGCCTGCATATTCCAGAATGAACTCGGGACCACCGGGGTGGCCGTCGAGGAAGTCGGTAACATCGTATACTTTTGTGCCAATGGTGACATAGCACGACTTTTCCGTGTTGTGCGCGCGCACCTCTGCAGTCGGAATGGTCGGAAGGGTACGGCCAGGCATCGTGGTGGTCGAGGACATTTGCTCTGCTCTTCAGGCTACGGCAGCGCTGGTAGTGCGCGGAGGGGCGATGGGGGGGTGGCGGACGAAAGTGTGTGGCGATGTGTACTCGGGGGACAGGCGGTGTCGGCCAAGGTCGTATCCAGGGTCCGCAGGGGCTCGGCAGACACGAATGGAATCGGTGTATGTGTGCGTATACAGAGAAGGAGTGTATCGGGTGGGCAACTGGGCAGAGAGAAAAGGCAAGGTGCAGCCTGGGCAAAGAGTAAAGTACCCGTGCAGTGAGTAGGATGGAATTGCAATTGTCAGGAGAGCCAAGAGATGTGGATGGGTCGCAGATCTCACCACCCGCAGCTAACAGTGGCGAGACCAACCGGCTCTTTGCCCTGCCGCCTCAGACGTACCACGACGAAATGTGCGGTGCGGAAAAGGAGAAGCAATCTCCCAGCGCACAGAAAGAGGTGATTTGTGGGTTTGCACGGCCTGCGCTTTTTTCTACTATTTCGATTGGCCCAAGAGAAGCTGAATTACTACTACATGTGGAATGGGCTGGCGTGTCGGAGAGAATGTTGCCCGTCCTCTCGCACGAATTCACGTCCGCCCCAATCGCCGTACACGCCCATGGCCAGCCAAGTAGAGGAAGCGTAGGGAATTCATTGTCTTGTCCAAGGTCGGTTGTGCGTTGTGGTTGTCTGTTTTCTAAGTATTGTCCAAGGCCGACGCTTGGGCGGCCCTGAGATCACGTGGAGTCCAAGACCAGCCCCTGCACCTGCACCTACAGTACAGCCGCTGACATAGCTGCCAGGCCTACGATAAGCCTCAGGCCAATGGCACGGCCACGACCGCCGTCTACCGTGTAGTACACCTGGACGCGAGCATGCACCGGCATTGACTCGTCGACTGCGGCCGTTTGAAACAAGCTCGCGTGGACATGCACGATAGGCCGTGGCGGGCTGCTCGGCCTTGGTGGGCCCTGGTCGGCTGCAGCCAGGGCAGCATCGCCATGGATGCAGGCACGCCCTATGGCGTCACCGACCGCCGTTATCAAGTCAGAAGTCGCAACTTCTCTTGTGCCGCCAGCATCAGCCAAGCCGACACCATGCAGAAGCATGGCGCCCCGTCTCCGTCTCCTCCCCACAGCCACAGCCACAGCCTTGCTTTCATAACCATAACCCGTCCAACCTCCTCCTCGCCTCGCCTCGCCTCTGTCCTCCCGCAACATCCTCCCGTCCGCCTGGGCCCTTGAAATCTATACACAACCTTGCCTTACCACGTACACTTTCACTGTGATTGCGCAATCGACGCGCGCAGTCACGGCTCACCATGTCTCAGATGACTCACCTCGGAAAGGCCCGTAGCCAGCCTATAGTTTCCATTTCTATCGCTCGACTATGTTCTGCATTTTTCCTGCTGGGCGCGCTGCCGCTTGCCGAGGGCCTGCATCACATGGCGTTAAAAGCGCCTCTTAAAACCAATCGACGAAAACTGGATATTACGCCTCTCCTGGTAACCAACCGTTGTCCCGACAATATCTGGCCGGGAATCTCGACCCAATCCGGCACGGGCCCAGGCGAGAACGGCTTCCAGTTAAAGCCTGGAGAGACAAAAAACCAGACCGTGTCGGAAGACTGGCAGGGCCGCGTGTGGGGGAGGACAAATTGTTCCTTTAGCGACGATGGCTCGTCCGCAGCTTCGGGGCGGGGGAAGGCTTGTGCAACCGGAGACTGCAATGGCGCCTTAAACTGTCAAGTCGGAGTATGTCGTACCATGCGCTGCACACGCCTTTGCTAACTTGCCACAGGGCGATGTTCCCGTCTCTCTTGCTGAATTCACTCTGGACGCTGGCGATGGCCACACCTACTATGACATCTCGTTGGTCGATGGCTACAACCTGCCCATGGCAATTGTCCTTCAGCCGCTTGAAAACGTCACACTAGACGACATCCCGCCAAATCTGACCAACCCGTCGTGCCAGGGCACAGACGGCCTGCTCGCTCCGCAAGGTTACGATCCCTACTCGGAATATCCAGACTTCCTCAGCACCAACACGTCGTATCCGCTACCTTTTGACCAGGACGTGGATGGAAATAAGATTTCGAGATGGTGTCCCTGGGATTTGCAACAGAACCCCCCGGAGAAGCCTGGAGACGGCGTCTATCCCTATCCAGACGACAACATCCAGCGGCCCCAGTTCAACCCCTGCTTTTCTGCGTGCGCAAAGAACAACCGACCCGAGGATTGCTGTACCGGACAATACGACTCGCCCAGCTCGTGTCAGCCAAGCCTCTACTCCAAGAAGGTCAAGGAAGTCTGCCCAGACGCGTACAGTTATGGTGTGTTGTGAATCAACTGTTTGTGGCGAGTACAGCTGACCCTTTGCCGCAGCGTTCGACGACCAAACCTCGACCTTTATTATTCCTTCTGGTGCCGGCTTCGAGGTTGTCTTTTGCCCGGGTGCTCGCTCCACGACAATCCTCACGACAAACAGGGATGAGATGCTACAGTTGGCACAGCAAGGAAAAGTCGAGAAGCAAGCTACGCTGGGGTTGAAACGAGCCCGGAGTGACGTGGTCCGCAGGAGCACTGCATCGGGAATATGTCGACTTGACCGCGCCATGTTGGCGGTGACTGTGATAACGGCAGCCTTTGCTTGTATCCCACAATTCTGGTAGCGAGAAAGCATTGCAATTGGCTGTATGTGAGCTTCAGAGGTGCTTCGCGCTGCTGCTGCCGTTCCGTGTTTGGATAGTTTTATACCCTACGTCGCTAGTACAATTGATTTCTCCATCATCGCGATGTCAGTCGTGTCCCACTGACCGTCGGCATATCAGCGATAATATATGCCTGATACTGCCGAGTTATTTACCGTACACGAGAAGCGTCAACGTACCTGCTGGATGCCACACGCATACTGTACATAGCTGATGTTGCCTGATGCAGGCCGATGGAACCGGAGGAAGACGCCCGCAACTGCAACAGCCGTGCCACAGTCCTTATAATTTTATTTGCGCCTCGTAGCTGTGCCCCGCGGGAATGCGGACAAACTGTAACGTGCAATTTTGCAGGCGCAACACTGCTGGAATAGTAATCGCACTCTGCATGTGGCCCAGTCAAAACGATTCCTTCAGTGTACGAGAGACCGAATGCCGCCTAGTATTTCCCCATGCGACGCAGAACAGCTGCGGCCGATCTAGTCCTGGACTTCACAGTCTGTATCTGTACCGCGTGGCCTCTGGGCAGCTGACAAGGCCGGCCTCTGAGGCCATTTCTTCCGACGGTTAGGGCCACAACAGGCATGCCTCTAGCCGCTTTCGGACCGGAGCCGCTGCTCCGCGTGTCTAATCCGGACGACCTCTAGGTGCCATGAGCTGCTCGATGCATCTCAACGCGGCCTCTCCTGCTCCGGTCAAGTCCACCATCTAATGCTATATGGCAGGCAGATAATTTGGGGGTTATTCAAGAAGAAGACACGCCCCAGACGTGTCTACCTACCGCGCCTATCTACAGTCCAGCGGCCTTGGACGCTGATAAACGGCTGCATTAGCTGTGCCCATCATGGCACAAAATCAAACTTTCAGCTGCCACCGTTTGGCGAACGGGTGGAACTTTAAACAAGCTGACAACACGGGGGGTGTGTGGCTACCAGTAAAGTCGGTCCCCACGAACGTCCATCTGGACTTGATGGACAATGGCGAGTATGTTTCGATCTGGGTAAGCGACTATACATCCGAGGACAACTAACCAGAGTCAGAATTCCCGACCCTTTTCTAGGCTTCAATGAGCTCCAGGCGGAGTGGGTGGCCGGCAAGGCCTGGACATACAAGGTCGAGCTGCCTAAAGTCTCTGAGCCCCCAGAGGGAACTGTCTGCGTACTTGCCTTTGATGGCCTGGACACGTTCGCGACTGTCAAGCTCAATGGCGAGACTATACTTGAGAGCAACAACATGTTTGTTCCGCATCGTGTGGATATCACCAAGAAGCTGGCCTTCAGCAAGGACAACGTGCTCGAAATCGACTTTGCATCTGCCCGCCTCGAAGCCATCAAGATTAAAGAAAAGCATCCAGAGCACAAGTGGGTGGGCTTCAATGGCGATATGGCTAGACTTGGCGTAAGAAAAGCCCAGTACCACTGGGGCTGGGACTGGGGCCCAATCCTCAACACGTGTGGCCCTTGGCGCGAGGTGCGCCTGGAAACATATGCAGCCAGGATCCAGGACCTGCGGGTGGATTACCAGCTTGACGACAGCTTGAAGACGGTCCAGGGAGCCATTTCAGCAGTCGTTGAAGGCGCATGTGCAGACAGTGTCTGCTTCATTATGTTTGACGGCGATACGAATGTCTTCCACGAAGTCACCAAAATCAGTCAAGGTAAGGCAAAGGTCGACTTTCATATCAACAACCCAAAGCTGTGGTACCCGCACGGCTATGGTGCGCAGCCCCTCTACACCGTCACGGCAACGCTCCTCGCAGACGGCGTGGAAATCCACCAGGCGTCACGCAAAACCGGATTCCGCAAAGGCGAGCTCATCCAGGAACCCGACGAAATTGGCAAGAGTTTCTATTTCCGCGTCAACGACGTCGATGTCTTCTGCGGCGGCTCAGACTGGATTCCGGCAGACTCGTTTACGCCGCGAGTGACCGAGGACAAATACCGCAAATGGCTCGAGATGATGGTGGACGGCTACCAGGTCATGATCCGGATCTGGGGCGGCGGCATCTGGGAAGAGGACATCTTCTACGACATCTGCGACGAGATTGGTGTGCTGGTGTGGCAAGATTTCATGTTTGGCTGCGGCAACTATCCCGCCTTTCCGGACCTGCTGCACTCAATCAAGGAAGAATGTACCGCCAACGTCACCCGACTGCGACATCACCCTTCCATCGTCATCTATGCCGGCAACAACGAGGACTATCAGGTGCAGGAATCATATGGCTTGACCTACGATTACGACGACAAGGATCCGGAGAGCTGGCTCAAGACGGATTTCCCGGCTAGGTACATTTATGAAAAGGTGAGTGGGCAGCCAATGAAGGGCAATGGCCACTTGGACTCACAAGCAATGTGGCTAGTTGCTGCCTGACGTTGTCGCCGCGCAAAGCCCTCATGTGCCCTACCACCCGGGGTCGCCCTGGGGCGACGGGCTCAGGACGTCGAATCCCACCGTGGGTGACATGCACCAGTGGAACGGTAACGCCCCCTCGCTATTACTGCATGTGATTTTTTTTCAATACGCTTACGACGCACGCAGTGTGGCATGGCACCCAGGAAAAGTACCAAATCTTCGACACGCTGGGCGGGCGCTTCAACAGTGAGTTTGGCATGGAGGCGTTCCCGCACATTGATACCATCAAGCACTATTGCACAGACCCGTCTCAGCTGTACCCGCAAAGCCATATGTTGGACTTTCACAACAAGGCAGATGGCCACGAGCGGCGCATCGCTACGTATCTGGTGGAGAACTTCCGCACTAAGACTGATTTAGAGGTATGTGCCGCGTCGACAGTTACCCGGTTTATGGTCGAGAACTATGGCCAAGTGGGTCCTAATATAGGGTTTATAGATGCTGACGACGAATAACAGTCCTTTATCCACCTCACACAGCTCTCGCAGGCCGAAGCACTCATGTTTGGCTACCGGGGCTGGCGACGTCAGTGGGGTCAAAAGCGACATTGCGGTGGTGCCCTCGTGTGGCAGCTCAATGACTGCTGGCCAGTCACGTCGTGGTCCATTGTCGACTACTTCCAGCGCAAGAAGCCGGCCTACTATGCCATGCGCAGGGTGCTTGCGCCCATTGCCGTGGCCGTCAAGCGGGCCCACTTTGACTGGAGCGTCGTGCATGCAAGAGTGCCAAGCACGAGCGACTACGAGGTCTGGGTGGCGAGCCAGCATGCTGATCCAGTGACTGCGACTGTTGAGCTGCGGTACGTTAGCGTGCAGAGTGGGAAGGAGATTAAGGAGGCGATTATCAAAAGGGACATTGAACTCGTCGCCAACGGCACCACCGACGTGCTGTCTGGCACAATTGACAACCGGAACGAGGAGCCGCATGTCCTAGCTGCACGCATCTGGGTCAACGGGGAGATTGTGTCGCGAGACGTGGATTGGCCGCAGCCGCTCAAGTACCTGGATTTCGAGCATCGTGGCGTCCAAGTAATACCGCAGGGTGAGACAATTGTCGCCAGGGCGCAGAAACCGACAAAGGGACTGGTCTTTGAAGAGCGCTCGGGCGTGCTGGTCCATGACAGTGCCATTGACATTGTCCCTGGCGATGAGCAGGTCATCAAGGTGAGGGGGCTTGGCAAGCAGGACGAGCCCCTCAAGTGGACATATCTGGGCAAAGATTGAAGGATCGGATTGCATATGACCATGGGCCGGCTGTGGGGATGCCGGTCAAACGGTGCAACGTTACAAATCTCGTTCAGTGGTAGCTTTGGGTGGGGCGTGCAGCGACATAGCAGACCAAAAGCAGGTGTGAGTGTGTAGCTACTAGTTAGCACGTGTCGTGTCGATCGGCAGTGCATGCTGACAGGGCCGGGGGCCGGGGGGACGGGCCCATAACAACCAAGTCCTTTGTGATTTTAGCAGACATAATGTCTCAGTAAGATGTGCTCGTATCTGACACGGCGGGTAGCTTTGGGGCCTCTCGGCGAGCCTAGGCGAGGCAGAGACACACACACAGAGAGAGACACAGGCACATGGCGCTCGTGCGGTAGAATGCAAAGAGAGCCGGGGTGCGCTCAGCGTTGAGGCTGGTCGAGTAGACTTTGGGCGACCCTATAGCCGCCTCACGTATACCCCGCGGGCGTGCTGCTCGAGCCAAGGGCCGTATATGAGGGGCGGTGCGTCAAACATGGCGGATTTCGACGATTAATTAAACGACTCGGCCACTGCGCAGCGAACGGCGGACGGGGTGTCGGTCGGCCCAGGCGCCATTGGCGACCCGGCGAGTGGACGGCGGCACGCACATGTGGGCGCTGTGAATGTATGTGCGTACCCTACACGTACATGGACATGCCGGCAGGAAGGGCATGCTGGCTGGTAGTGAGAAGGGCGGCGGCTGGCGGCTGGCGGCTGGATGGGCGATGGGCGATGGGCGATGGATGATGGACGATGGATGATGATATTAGAGATACATGGACATGATGGATGATGGCATGGCCATGGTTTGGAGGATTGACCGCCGTCCCCCGTCGATCGGCAGCTGCTGCCCCGAGGCCTGTGCCTGGGCGCGCCTTCCCAGCGCGAGGGTATGAGCTTCTTGCTTTGCTTTGCTTTGCGTTGCTTGCGTTGCTTCACCTCCCACACACGCCATCCCTCCCCCCCTTCACCTCACCTCACCACAGGCCTCCGATCCACACAGCATCCGTCATCCGTCATCCATCACCCCCGTCATCCGTCTACGTGCGCCACCGCCAGGCGCATCGCCGGTGCTGCGATCGCGAGCGCTGTATGTGCTTCATCGTGGCGGGAAGGATGAACCGCTCATGCTGAAACGACATGCAGTAGTGCAGCCGCCACGGCCGCCACACAGGTCAAAGCGAATGCGGGCTCGCATGCCCAAGCCCAGCGCCCGTCTGATGCATGGCAGCGTCAGTGGCAGCCTTCTCCTTCCACACACGACTGCCCCCCTCCCTTCTGGAGCCCTTCTCGAAGCCTTGCGGGGGCCGACGGCGCGTCCCATTTCCAATCTCGCTTGGCTGGCCGCAGACGCAATCGTTCCCGTCCGCCCGTCTCAACGTTCGCCTGTTTTTTCTCCTCCACCAGACTGCCCTGCCGCGTGCGAGCAGGGGGGGCCATGAGGGTTCATGGGTTATAATGCGGGGACTACACCCTCGCTCGTGTCCACTTTGGACTGTCATCTCGTCACTCGGCCCTGTGAGATCCGCTAGTTGCCGCAAACCACACACATTCACGCCGTCGCCGCCGCCCGCCGACCGTAGCACTATCATGACGACGGGCGCCTGAGCTGCCAGATGCATCCCTCGTCACATCGAGCCTCTGTGTGACTTTGCTTGCTTCGCTCTGTGCCTGGCATATGCCTGGCGCCAGGCTTGCCCTACTCCAACGATCCGCATTATCTCCAATATACCCCAACCCTGGCACAGACGACTTCTAGTCTCACTCGACCCATATTGCTTCCCGGCATCCTGCAGCTGGTCCCTCTTTGTACCTGTAAATCCGTGCTCCCCACCGCGACTTATTTGACTGACCCTACGCCCCAACCGACCGTCTGGCCCTCGCATCTTCGTTTCTCTGACTCGCGGTCGTGGACCGCTCCACGTACCACACCATCACCATCATTAGCACCACTACTATCACCACCACCCTGCCCTTGGACCCATCGCAGCCATGTTCCACACGTTTCAGTCGTCGTCCGGCATGCGCTCGCCGGGTGTCGACAGTGACAGTCCTGGCAAACCATCCCGGCCACCAGGCTCGCGACGCATATCCACAAGTAACGCCTGTGTCGAATGCAGACGACGCAAGATCCGTTGCGACGGCCTGCAACCATGCGGCCAGTGCCAGTGGTACCAGCACCCGGAGGCATGCGGCTACTCGAAGCCTGCACAAAGAGTTGTGCCCAGCAGAAAGTGAGTGTGCTGGAAATGTGCTCGATATGCCGTACTGATTGGTTCCAACAGGCTGGTCGATAAGCTTTCCAACAACATTGAACAGTACAAGAGCGTGCTCACCAAGCTCTATGGAGTGAAGAACCTTGAGTCGCTGGCCAACCTTCCGCGCGAAGAGCTGCTGCAACTGGCCCTATCCTCTGCAGCAACAAACTCGACCACATCGCCGCCCTCAGCAGCAGACTCGCAGCAGGCCTTGTCCGATGTACAAGTAGGTTCTGACGCAGCCGAGAGTTTAGAGGCGCTCGAGCAAGCCCCACCTGAAGACCCTTACTGGGACGAGGCACGGAAGCACCAGCTGCGAGTCCAGGGCATTTCTGATGATGTCAACGGTCTTTCCATGTCGGTCGACAAGCTGTCGTCTTATGTTGGCATATCTTCCATCACAGCCGCCCTCAAGGTTATAGTGCGATGCGCACCGCAGGCACGCTCGCTTATTGCACATCACAATCAGGAGACGACCCTGCCCAGCCGTGCGGGCTCTCCGCCGCCGGAACTGGTAGATAATCGGCCAGACGCATTACCACCCCCTGAGCATGGCCAAGAGCTGGTGGAAAGCTACTTTGGTCGCGTACACCCCTTTTTTCCATTGATCGATGAACGCAAGTTTTGGTTCACCTTTTCATACGGCAACCGCAAAGACTCGGCATGGCTGGCACTGCTGAACATGGTCTTTGCCCTGGGGTCGCTTGCGTCGCGGGGTGCAGACAACGAGGCACATCTCATGTACTTCAACCGATCGCGAAAGCACTTGACCTTGGAGTCATTTGGGAGCGGCAATCTCGAGGTGCTCCAGGCCTTGGCCATCATGAGCGGATTCTACATGCACTACCTGAACCGCCCGAATGAAGCACACTCACTTATGGGCGCAACGCTTCGTATGGCGACCTCACTAGGCCTACATCGCGAGTATTCTGAAAGGAAGGATGCGAGCATACAATCCACGACGCCCAGTGACGAGGACTCCATCTCGCCTGAAATGAGGCGCCGCATATGGTGGAGTCTCTTCTGTCTTGATTCGTGGGCATCCACCACCACCGGCCGGCCTTCACTGGGGCGTATGGGTCCCTCGATTACCGTCTTGAGGCCTGGGACGGCGGCAAATTCTGTAAGAGCAATGTCCTGGCTGTGATTGTCACTTGATTAATCTGTTTCTAGGCACAGGCCATACCGCCACCCACCAGCCCTCATTATATCGAACAACTCAAGATTCTTCCGCTCATCTACACCTCTGCGTTTTGCCAGATAGCTACCAGGATACAGGACCGTCTTGTGGAATGCCCGCTTCTCTCCGCTACCGAGACGGCCAACTACGACGCTCAGCTGATCAAATGGCATGAAGAGCTGCCTTCCATCATTTCCAATACCAGCGAGCCATGTCCGGAATTCCTACGCCGAACCCGACTGGTGATGAAGTGGCGTCACCAGAACATTCGTGTTATCCTCCACCGACCGTTTCTGCTTACCACAGCACTGTGGCGCTTGCCGTGGGCTAGTCTAAGCGCAGAGGAGAAGGTTGCAGTCCGAAAGTGCCGCCTTATTGCCGCCAAGACGATTGAAGACATTAGTCGCGAGTGCATGCCCGATCTCATTTCCTGTTGGAACGGAGTTTGGTTCTGCTTCCAGGCCTGCATGGTTCCTCTGGTATCACTGTTTAGCGACGCCAGCATACCCGAAGAAGCCGAAAAGTGGAAAGCCAGCATCGAGACAGCACTGACGTTTTTCGAGACGGCCAAGGACTGGAGCATTGCGTCCAAGCGAAGCGGCGACGTTGTCACACGGCTGTATGCAGCATACAAGACGCAAGCTTCGACGGCATGCCATCAGTCACAATCGGTGGTGTCGCCGATTGGGTATGCTCAGCAGCAGAGTCAAGCACAGGTACATGGTTACTTTGGTGTCCCCAGCACTCACGCGCCCCCGATGATCAATACGGATGCCGGCGCGTACACACAGCAACACGCAGCCATGTACGGTCACTACAATCCTGCAACGCCAACGTGGGCCAACTCGCGAACGGACCCGACTATTCTAAACAACCTGTGGGACGACATGATGTGGGATACAAACCTGCCGGACATGCTCGAGACGCCTTTTGGGCTGGGCAACGAATACGAGTTCTCGAGTACAGGACAGGACTCTGGACCCGCTGGGGCATGTTGGATGCATGGACATTGACTCGGTCAGCCAGGCAGCTCATGATGGAGCTCCTGTCGATCTTCCGAATATTGTATTTGCGGGGTGCTGTTCCGGAGCGTCGGAAATGCGGATCAGCTGCTATATGAAAGTGTGCATAACAGTCATCCGCACTGCTACGATATTATGTATGGTGCCAGGCTTACTACCTGTCGAGCCCCACACATGCAAAGGTATCCAAGATGCGATTTGGTCGGAATCAAAGAGAAGAAATTCTCCTAAGCACCGGCCGTGAAGCGGTCTCATGGGTGGCGCTTAGCGGACAAAAGGAAGCCCCAGCGCGACGCAGAGGGCTGCGATGAAAAAAGGAGTCGTGGAAGACAATTGCCTGAAATTGGACATTATTCTTTTCTGCGTGTCGATCGCAGGGCGCGTCTAGGCTGTTGCGCGGTTGAAAGGCCTTAGCCGCGGGACCTATTCATGAGTAGCAGCGGCGCCGCCCACGCGGTCGATCGTGTTGTTATTACTACTAGGTCTTCCCTACTTACCGCTTTTTAATACGTTTTCACCACATGTTTTCTCGTTTCAACACTTTTCAAATCGCACTGCAGCCTTTTGTATCTCTGTTTTCTTTGTTGCAGGCATGTGTACAGCGTTTTTTCTTCTTCTCTTCTATTCGCTTGCATTTTGCATGTATGTCTAAGCACGCTTGTTTTTGTACCCACTTTGCCACCGGTTTGTCCTTCTGATGGACAGGGGAGGCTCGTTTGCGGCTTTTTTTTGATACCCGGATTACTGGTTCTTGCTAAAAGGATAGACACGGAGAGGTGAGGCGGGGGACATGGTCGATACAGCGCACTTGGATACAGGGTGGATGGAGGCATGTAAGCACCATGGTGCTTAGCAGGTGTATGTAGTGGTATGAGGTGGTGTCTGTAGAAAGTATGTCTGATGTTGATTCAGAAATATACAGCCAAACTCGCCACTTCTTGGCCGTGTGGATTGGCGCGCGGCGTAACGGTGAAAGCAAGAGAGACATGGCATGTGCAGACAGAGAAGACAACGGCAGCTTCCGGTGAAGTCAGCAAGGCTAACTTTCCCCTTGTACATTATGCATGCAGCGTCGTCGTGGCAGATGCGGGGCACATTTGTATGTATCTTCTTGGCCGAGACGGACAATCAGCTTAGCATCAAGGGCAGCGTTCTGGCCGTCTGAGTGAGAATTGGTCTAGGGCATTGCCGAGAAGAAGCAGCAGTAGTAGGTGCATGTGCTGATGATGGCTCGACAGGTCGGTGCAGGCGTCGTGTATTAGCTGTTAGCGGAGGTGCAGCATGGGTGGTGATGACGATATCGCAGGGCGTTATCGATAACCAGAGCGGTGCTGTGCTGGGCTTGGGCTTGGGCTTGTTTGCTTGGCTGGCGGCGACTCAAGGCGGGGTGTGCGGTATCTACGCCGCGTTGGCGTGTCTTGGGCGCAGATATCCCCATCTGTGTATACACATGTGCGGGGGAGATGTAGGCCCTGCTCTGACAGACGTCAAAACGGGTGTCGTGCACAGCGTCTGCCAGAACACGATACGGGTCGGTGTCGCGTGCGCCATGGCTGCTGCGTCGATGGAGTGGGTTGCAAACCACAACAATCACAATCACGGCCTCCCCCACGTGGCTGAGAGGCAACCAAGCTCGGCCCGCGCACTTGGGCCAGCTTGGCCATTGCCGGGCCTACTTGGCCGCCTGCGCATGTGCACATCTATCCTGGATGAGGACCACGACGGCGTTAATCGAGGCGCTTGATTGACGGCCACCCTCGAGCGCTCTGTTCTTTTTCTTCTCGCTCCGCATTCCCCTTTCTCTCTGCCACCCCTCTCCATCTGCCCTTTTTTTTTCTTGCATGCATGCGCTCTGCTGCTGCTGCTGCTATTGATTACACACATACTTAGCACATTCTAGCCTGCCTGTCACTTGGCTGCCAAAAATGTCCGAGCCCGATCTGCACCATGCCATATCCATGAAACCGCATCCCTTCCACACACATCCACATCCCGACCGCACATCGAGCCCACACGTGCATCATCATCATCACGGCCCTAGCACCAGCAACAACAACAACAACAACAACAACAACAACAACAGCAGCACCAGCGGTGCTAACGTCACCCTCTCTGATGGCGCCGCCGCCAATGCAAAATCTGGGGCCAGCAGCACTGCCATTCAACGCTCCCCCTCAACCACCACCACCAGCGACCATCACGCCCGCCACGTTCCTGCTGGCACACGCGCCGCCGACCTAGAATCGCAGTCTCCGCCCGCCTACACGCCCGACACGGACCCCTACAAGCTGTCGGCAGCCCTTAAGCCCGAATCAGAGCTCGCCCTCATCCGCGCAAACACGTCGCGCAAGCGCGATGGCTGCGGGCCCATTACCCTCACCAGCAAGGCGCGCACCGCCAAGAAGCTCGAGGAGTTCTACGCCGCCCAAAACGAGAATATAGAGCGCCTGCTCAAGCCCGTCGATGACCATCGCCGCGCCGCAAAGGAAGAAGACCATGCCAACCATCTCAAGTACAAAATCGCCGTCATTGGCTCCTTTGTCGCAAACATCATGCTCGCCGTGCTGCAGCTCTACGCCGCAATCGCTTCAAAGTCGCTGTCGCTCTTCACCACCATGGCCGACTCGCTCTTCGACCCCCTCTCCAACCTCACGCTCATCATGTGCAACCGCGCCGTAGCCCGCGTCGACGCACGCAAGTTTCCCTCGGGCAAAGCGCGCATCGAGACGGCGGGAAACCTGTGTTTCTGCGCCCTCATGATCACCGTGTCGGTCGTCATCATTGTCGAATCCATCCGCACCGTAGCCGAGCACTCGGGGCCCGATAAGAACGACTTCTTCCTGCCGTCCGTCATCGCGGTGAGCGTCGCCTTTGCCACCAAATTCAGCCTGTTCCTGTACTGCTGGGCGCTGCGCAACAAGTACAGCCAAGTCCGCATTCTGTGGGAAGACCACCGCAACGACCTCTTCATCAACGGCTTCGGTGTCCTGACCAGCGTCGGCGGCTCAAAACTGCGCTGGTGGATCGACCCCATGGGCGCTCTCATCCTCTCCGTCCTCATCATCTTCCTCTGGAGCAGAACCGCCTACTCCGAGTTTCAGCTCCTCATTGGCGTTACCGCTGATACCAATTTCCTCCAGCACATTACCTATATTTGTAAGTCTCTTCCCTTTCCCTTTCCCCTTTTATATCTACCTTTGGTCAGAAATCCCCCCCCCCCTTTTTTTTGTACAAATCAAAACTAACAATGCCAAAAAGCAATGACGCACTCCCCACACATACTCCAAATCGACACCGTCCGCGCATACCACAGCGGGCCCCGCCTCATCGTCGAAGTAGACATCGTCATGCACCCAGATGCCTCGCTCCGCGCTACCCACGACGTAGCCGAGGAACTGCAGATCAAGCTTGAGAGCCTGCCAGATGTCGAGCGCGCCTATGTCCATGTCGATTACGAGACGGATCATCGGCCTGAGCACTTTTTGAAAAAGGAGCTGTAAAAATGGTCGATGTTGTGTGTGAACTCATCTGAGTTGAGTTGAGTTGAGTTGAGATGAGTTGAGTTGAGTTTGGGTGAGGTGAGGTGAGGTGAGGTGAGGTGAAGAGAATAAACGGCCGTGGCGAGTCGTGGGTACACGGGCGGACCGAGAGAATCCGCCATCTTCTTTTTCTTCGTCTTCTTCTCCTGTATATATTTCAGTCAAGCTTTAGGCTTGTTTTTTTTTCTCTTTTTTTTTCGTCTTGGTACAAACGAGAGCCGGAAAAAAAAACACCTCTCTCTCTCTTCAATCATCTGTACGCTCATCACTACTACCACCACCAAACATGAAACAAGCGTCAAACAAACGTCAAACACCAGCAAACATCAGCAAACATCAGCAAACATCAAACACTCGATACCAAATCAATTTCAAATCTATCATTACAACTATAAAACACCCAGCTTCATCCTAGTGTATTGGCACATGCAGGGCAACAAGAACACCCTCACAAATCATGGAACAGTCAAGAACCGGGCATGGATGAGGCTGGAAAAGCAAAAAAAAAGTGAAAAGGTGAAAAGTAAACTTCAGATACAAAAACTAGACGAATAATCTATTCTTTCTCCTGGCAAGAATACCACGAGGGAACTCTGCCTTACAAGACTTATAGTGCTACATGATGCTGTTGGAGAATGGGTGCTATGCGATTCGGGTCGGGGCATGGTGCTGGGGTCGGGTGCCGCGGTGTCTGGGGGGGTGTTGTGGGCCGGTGTGCAATGGGGAGACACGTCTTCATCGACTTCGGTTCCTCGGGTACTAGCCGTAAGACGCAGGCGTGTCAACGTAGTCGCCTAACTCTATGGTGATGTTCATGCTCTGGCTAACGGTCATCTCCATACTGAGTGGTTGCTCCATCACTAGCATGTCTGGAAACGGCGTGGGATCGTGGACGTCAGAGACCTGAGACCGTCGATTACGACGGCAAACAACCGGGGGCATCGGCACTCCATCAAGAACGACACACGGGTTACTCAGCGCACGGAGCACCGATCCCGCAGAACCGCAGTTTGCTCCACGGTTACGTCTTTCAAGCCGATCGACAATGAGCTGGGGGATGCGGAAGGGTACTAGAATCCATGTCTTAGTCATGCTAGATGCAACCTCGGAAGAGACTATCCAACATCATGACCAATACACAGCCCAAGTCCGTGGCGCTGGGAAGGGGGGTTATGCTAATACACTCAGGCCATGACGCCTTGGCCGCCGCCTGAAACATAGTCGTCAGTGGGCTGGATAAGATATATTGGGGCGACGACTAGTGAAGAGCAGGTCGAAGATAGGGATTGCTGAAGAGCGACATACCAATCTGGCGCTTGATCTGCTCGCGTGCCCATCGAGCAGTGTCGCGCGTGCGGCCGCTAAAGTCTGCATTCGCGCGTGTCTCCCTCGCCATGGCGGTAAGGAAGTCGTGGCGGAAGTATTCCCTAAAGTCACCTGCAGGGAAGGCGTCGGCAAGGTCACTAAGAAGCGTCAGTATTCGTCCGCAAGACAAGCCCGTTTGAAGCCTACCCAATGACACCGCACGAAGATCGGAGGAGAGCCTCGGTGCGGTTGCTGTCTTGCTGAATGGTTCGCAGAAGATCAAAAATCGAGTCCATGTACGGGACAATGAGCTGAGTCTTGTTGCTGCTCTTCATCGCGACAATGCATCCGTCCCACGCGTCCATGATGCCTTCCCGGAGAGAGGTGATGTAGTCAATCATCTCGTAGTTGCCCTCGGTCGTAAGAGTCACCTGACCAGCTTGTTGGAGCACTTGGGCGACTACAGGAAGGTAGGTCTCAAAGGCGCCGTGGATGGCGTGTGCAATGTCCCCGAAGCATTGCAGGATAGCAGGCTTGAGCTGGTTGCCCAGAGCAGGGCTACGGAGGTTGTTGAGTAGAGAGTTCATGAAGGCGTCGCAGTAGGGCTGAACGTTCTCTCCGAGCGATCGGGTAATGTCAGCAACGAGACCAATGGCCATGGAGCAAAGCGCGGGCTCCTCCTGGTTGTTCAGGGCATTGTAGAGGAAGGGAGAGAATGCCTCCATGTACTTTTGGAAGTCGTCCTCGAGCGCAGTCGCAATGGATCCAATAGCAGCGAATACGGTATCGGGTACACTAGACTTGGGCGGTAGCGACGACAAAAGACTCAGCAAGGCCTGCATGATACGGTCAGACTGAGGCTTGATGTCGGTCTCGAGACGCTGGATGATGGTCATGATGACACTGGCCAAGCTGGTCTGCATCTCCTCGAGAGTCAGCTTGTCTTCAACGTTGACAACCTGCGACTGGAGCGCCATCGACTTGTCCAAGCGCTCCAGGATGACATTTGAGAGTTCGTTAACAAGCGGAACACTGTCGCCAGCGGCATTGTTGACAAACGAGTTGAGCACTTCGTACGCAGCAGTGCGCAGTGTGTTGTCGGCATCAGCTCGCTCGGTAACCTGCAGAAGGCTCTGCACACTCTGCGCAAAGTGAGGCGATAGCGGGTTGCTTTGGCATCCAGGCTCTCCCGCAAACCGATCAGCCAGGTTCATCAGCGACCAGCAGCAAGAAGCGGCCATCTTGGGGTTGCTGGCAAGTCCGTTGAAGAGGGCGCCAATGAGGGGGGGGAGATGCTGCTGTGCGTCCAGCGCGCTGGGAACGGCTTCGCAGATGCGGCCCAATGCGTAGGCAGCCGAGTCCTTGACGTGGATGTTCTGGTCGTCCATCATGCCAATCAGAGTCGGCAGCGCTTGCTTGACAATAGGGTCCAGAACTGATTCCTCGGGCCCCTCCATGATGGCGCCAAAGGCCGAAACAGACGCATCCCTGTAATGCCAGTCTTCAGAGCGAATGTACTTTTCAATAAAAGCCAGAACAGGCGGCATGACGCCGCTGCCGACACATTGAGCCCACAGCTGCAGACATTGGTATGCGGCACGCGAAGTGTTGTACTCGTTGTCATCAGCGTCCTCATCCTGCTTAGCCATGAGCTCTAGCAGCACAGGGACGACTTCTTGAGTGGCGACACGGGCAAAGTTGAAGTATTCTCGCAGCTCCGTGGAGCCCTCAGCCTGGGCCTGTGTGTTGTCATCCTCAATGGCAATCTCCTCCTCGCAGACGGTGCACCAGAACTCCACGGCTAGCTTGGCAACATCCTCTTCGTCGCTCTTCATGCCCTGGATTGTCAGACCAAATAGCGCCTTCTCCATGTAGAAGCGCATCTTGTCGTAGTAGAGGCCCATGATGCGGTTCAGGCATCCGTACGAGCCTTGTTGAATGCGCGTGTCGTCGGCCTGTGTAGCCTCGCAGATGACCTGCATGATGTAGTTGCGCTCGCCCTCGTTGTCAAAGTTGGAGCGGACGAATTCAATCGAGTCGCTGAGGGCGTTGATGGCGGCCACGCGGACATCGTTGTTGGTCTCCTCCTTGCGGGCACCCTGGACAACGGCCGTCAGGATGGCATTGGAGTGGTGTGCCAGGGCGTCGCGCAGCTCCACGTCGTCTGTGTCACACACAAAGCCAATTGTCGTGAGCGAAGATTGCTTTTGGCTGTCGCTGCCCTGACCGACATTCTCGACGAGCGTCGTCATGAGCTCCGGCCATTGGTTGCGGGGTATCTCGATGGCGGCGACCGAGGCAATGAATTGTGCGGCAGCAGAGCCCACGCCCTTGTTTGGCGTGGCGAGGGTGCTGAGGGCCATTTGCTTGACTTGTTGCTTGATCTGGGGGTCGAGGCCGAGCCATCGTTCCTGGACCTGACGTAACCGGGCATATTCGCGGGCGGTGAAAGCGTTCTTCAGCGCCAGGGCGGCTGCCTGCCGAATTTGCGGCGCGGCTTGTTCATTTGCGAGTTCGCCACCGAGGACAGTGAGATATTGAGGCTGAGGCGAGGCAAAGGCGTTAGTACATGTGTCTTGCGCAGGCTGCGTGCAGTGCCGTGCAGCCTTGTTGTGCTGCGGGGACTTACAAAGTTGGAGTCGGCAGCCTGCTGCAGCTGCTGCTCTGCGCTGTTACGAATGCTGGCATCTATACGAGAGAGTCAGCCGCAAAACCTGGTGCGAGGGGAGAGAGAGTAAAAAAAAGCATCGTGTGGGGAGGAGGCAAAGAGGGAAAGAGAGGGAGAGAGAGATAGAGCAGAGGCAGCGTACCGGCAGCGTAAGTTCCCTCCAACACCTGGTTGATATCCATACTGAGTAAAGGGCGTGTTTCCCGGCCTCAAAGAGGGGTATCTAGTGGGTGAAGAGATTACAAGGGCCGCAGGGGCGGAGCAGGGAGTAGAGGGGGGCGGCAACGAGGGGCAGGGCGAGCCGAGGAGGAGCGGAGGGTTGGTGGTTTGTTGTTGTTGTAGTAGGGAGGGAATTTGCAGCCAAGGTCGAGCGTAGACAAGGCCCAGTTCACGTGTTGTTTTCCTCTAAGGGTCTGCCCCACTACCAGGACGGGCGCTGGGGCGAGGGGGGGGGGGCGGCGAGAGAGAGAGAGAGAGAGAGAGCGAGAGAGAGCGAGAGAG
>NW_007360136.1:3223971-3243974 GCF_000359705.1 Exserohilum turcica Et28A | reverse complement strand
GGGGGGGGGGGGGGGGGGGGGGGGGGGGGCGGCGAGAGAGAGAGAGAGAGAGAGAGCGAGAGAGAGCGAGAGAGCGAACGAGAAAGAGATTACGAGAGCACGCTTGATGAGGGCGACCGGTCCGGGGGTGCAGCAAACAGAAGGGCAAATATGGTTGAGGAGGGGGGGTGTGAGAAGGGTGCGTGTGTGCGTGTGCGCGAGAGTGTGGGTGCGTGTGCGTGTGCGTGAATGGAAGGCGGGCAGCAGACAGGCAGAAGTTGGCTGCGAGCTCCGTCTTGCCAGGCACCGCCTACGCACTTTGCGCGCGCGCACGTCTCGAGGGAAAGAGCGCCCCCGGCCTGGCAACGGCGCATTGGCTCGCTTGTGCCGCGTAGACCCCCCCCGTTCCGACGCTCGCCCTCCCGCATCGACTCCCACCCTCGCTGCTACTATTAATTGCTGCATACTTTACCGTCTGACCTCACCCCCCCCCGAGTCTGCTGCACAACAACAACAACAATAACAACAACAGCAGCAACCTCCACGCCGGCCGCTGTGGCTTTCCGCCCACACGCATGCATACTTGCACACCCCAGCACTGATGCCGCTTCCGCTGCCGCCTCAGCACCGACGTGTGTGGGCGTGCCAAGCTTTTGCATGCATGGACAGCCAGCCCACTCCCAGCGAGGCCATTGGGCAGCACACGCGCACCATCACCATGACGAATAGCACTTGACGCATGTCTGCCCGCGGCTATCCTGCGTACCAGCGGTGCAGTCATATTCGTCATAGTGGAGCCCTATAGGGCGACACAGGGAGGGGGGGGGACACACGTGAAGTAGCGGTATACATGTACACACACGTACAAGCACGCATCAAAAGCAAGACATGTGTCAGGAGCACGAGATGCCGCCACAAGCAACAGGTACAGCAGAGCCATCACCATTCCGCGCCGTGTACAAATGCAACACTGTCCAATGGCTTCAAAACACAAAGGGAAAAAAAAAGAAGCGCCGACAATGCACCATGGCCTGCTCACCACATCTTCACCGTCCGTCCGTCTACATACTGCATACATATACACCCCCCCACGTCTTTACATGCGCCCCATGGCCCGCGGGTTCTCTGCTTCTTGCTTCCGCCAGTCCCGCATCTCCTTGGTCCCCAGGCTGCCCAGCCCTCCTTCTCCTCGTCTTTCCCATCCGCCCAGTCGCACTACCAGCCCTGTTGCGTTGTCGGCGCCCTCGCTGCCCGTCGATGTTTCAACGGCGAAGCTGACCAGGTCTCGTGCCGCCTGCTCGGGCGTCTTTGCTTCCTTGACAATGTCTACAATCTCTTGATCCGACAGGTGGCCCGACACGCCATCTGAGCAGAGCACGAGAAACGAGTACTCGGCCGGCCCAAGTTCAATCCGCCGAATCTCCGGCTCAGCCGATACTCCGACTCGTTTCGACGCCATGTCGCCAAAGGACCGCGTGTTGGCAAGCCCGGACATGCGCTCCTCGCCAAACGAGTCAGTCACAAACGATGCTGCAAATCGTCGCAGGCGCGTGGCTTCTTCGGGCAGCGAGGGATGGTGATTCGACGTCAGCGGCACCGCTTGTCCGGTGGCCGTGTTGCACAGCAGGATTCGCGTGTCTCCAACGTGTGCCGTGACGAGCGACGACGGCGACGACGGATGCCAAAAGGGCGATGGCGTAGGCGTAGAAATGAGGGCCACGCTGCACGTGCTGCCGCCCTTGAATCGGGTTTCGCCTCCAATGTGCTTTGTCGTGCGTGACGGGTGCCCCAGGATATCGTCGTCGTTGAGTGCCTTGTCTGCGCGAACGGGGTCTTCCTCCTTCTTGCCCACCTGTGCTGCAACAAAGTCATAGTCGGCCTTGAGGAACGCGTACTCGAGCACCGTCTCGATTCCAATGCCTTGTTGCACATGGCCGCCTGTACGTGATGCCCCCATGTGCTGCTTCTGCACCACCTCCTTCTCCGCAGGGTGGCCCTGTCCGCCTGCCGACACGGAAAAGTACTCTGGCTTGAAGCGTCGAAAGTAGCCGCCAACCAGCTCTTTCCACTGCTTGACCAGCTGCTGCTCCAGCTCCTCGGCCTTGCGTATGCTGTCGGACTGTGCCATGGACGGCGCCCCGGGCATGGCTGTCTGCGTAGACTTGGACCCCGCCGTGGGCAGCTCGCCCTTGGTGCCGGGCTGTGGTGGCTTCATCGCCTGTGTGCCAGGCGGCGTGTGTGTCTCAATGGCGTCCAGACTCTCCTTGTCCCTCTGCCGCTGGTCGCTAGAGGAGGCCTCGCCCCTGGCCTTGGGGCCGCCGGCATGTGTATCGCATCCATGGCTCGCCAGGCTGCTCTTGAGCTCAAACTGCTGCGTCGCCTTTTCCAGATAGTCGTGGAGGTGCTCGCGCAGGAAGCCCGAGCACTCTGCGCCGCCGTGGCCGTCGAAGACGCCAAAGTAAAAGACCTGGGGATCGCCGCTGGCGCCCACTTCGGGCGTGACTTGGCTGTCGTTGCGGCCGTGTTCCTTGCGGGTCAGCGAGACGGGCCTCCGCTTGGCGAATGCGGGCACGTCGATGGTGCCGGCCTGGAAGGCATCCTCGTTGTAGGGCCGCGTGCCTCGCGACAGCGTCACGCCAAAGTGGTGCTTTGCACTCTTGAGCGGTATGCGCACGACCGTCATGTCGCGCGACGGGCCCAGGACGGCCGCGGGCAGGCGGCTCGACTGGTCGCCATGGTACGGCGTGCTCTTGTCGCGCGGGAGGCGGTGGTGCAGCGCGGGCTGGGCTCGCGAGTCGGGATGCAGCGACGTCGACGGCAGATGGGTTATGAAGTAGTCGTGGAAGCGGCGGGCGGGCGGGCGCTGGCAAGCAGCGGCCGGCCGTGCAGCGGCTCGGGAGAGGTGGAGAATCGATGTCCACATGTCGTCTCTTGCTGCCAAGGACGCATGGCGTGCGAAGTTCTGGCGGGTGGTTATGCCATGGCTGCGGTGCTGGGGGATAATCAATTCCAAGCCTCAAAAGCTCGCCATGGTCCCCGTTGTTGCTGGGGGCCCCCGCTACGTCATCTCATTGGACCAGGCGCCCGGGTGATGCAATTCGTCTCCTAGCTTCGGCTGCACAACGACGGGCGCACCATCATGCAGGCCGCTGGTGAATTCCTAGCCAGCCTGGGCCCCCCGTGATCAAGTGCCTCAGAGCTCGTGCATTGCAATCGTGGCACTACTAGGTCTGTAACAACCGTGTGTATGACTAGTGTATGCACCATTAAATATTCAGGAAGCTATGTGTCAAGAAGACAGATCCTCTGGGACTGTTCCAAGCATTCTCGTCACCCCCTGTTATGTACACTTGCCGCTGTCTCGTGCATGCCATGCCATATACATGTCTTCGCTTCTCAAACCATCTTACCATCAGTGCGCGGGCTCATGCACCCATTGACCAGCGTCATGCGTTTCGTATTCGCCGACACCATGAACATTGGGCTCCATGCGTCTTCGTCTTCGTCGCGGCTGACGCTGTGCGTAGCTCTCTTCCTGTCCATTCGAGAGACTTCCTGCATCATGGACGGGTGGCTCTTCAGTGATATGGCGTCAGATGGTCGGCCCGACGTCTTGAGCGATAGCTTGCGAGGCAGCGACATGGAAGAAGCTCTGCCGCGGACCTCGGACATGACCTGGCGGAGAAGAGGCCGCAAGATGGCGATGGACGCGGCAATGATTCCTGTTCCGGGCTCGGCAGTGGCCCAGATGGTGGCCTTTACTGATTGCTCTGTCGTGGTGTTATCATGCTGATTCCAAAAATCATATTCGAGGACCTCACCATTCAATGAGCTGAGCGTAGTCATGTCCAATCCTCTCAGGTACACCATCCGGAGAACCGCGCTGATGCTGCCTACAGCGCCCAAGCCCATGACGATGCTGACACTGATCTTACTTCGGCGATCCAGATCGCTGTCCACCAAGACACTGATGGGAATCAAGACAAACGTCCAGTCTGCGAGGATATTAATGATGCCGTAGATGTAGCCCGCAGTCAGGTGAATGGCCTCTGGCAAGCATTGGTCCGCCGTGCTTGCATAGAGATTGTCGGCAATGTGTGCAGGGTTGCCGCATTGAAAGAGGGCCACGAAGAAATAGAGAAGACCATATACTACGCCTATGGTGAGAATGGCATAGAAGAGGAGCCTCTGCCATCTCTTAGTCAGGACCCGCAGGAAGAACAGTCCCAGCGAAACTTTGAGAAAGGTCGTGGTGAGAATATAAAAGACCTCTGAGAGTTGCACAAACTGGGCAATGTTGTCAGCTTCCAAGACTGTAAGTTGAGTTCCAGGTAGACTTACAATTAGAGTGATGCGGATACTGTCTGCATCAAAGAACCGCCCACTCTCCGTCCGATCGCGGATTGCAAGAAGGAAGGAGCAGTAACAGGTGAAGAGCAGCAGCGTCGTCACCATGGCAGCATCATCCCAACCAGGAGACCTTGTAATTCGATAGCGGGCCCATAGCCGCAGAGCCACGGAGATGTAGCTGAGAGCAAGAAGCGTTATTATAAGGTAAAAAGTGACTGAGCCGAGGAACTCGAGCTCCTCATCATGCTTTCGGAGGTGCATGATTCAAGGCCGAAGCAAACATTTACGAATAAACACAAAAAAAGAAGATGGATGGCCAGAGTTTGCAAGAGTGTTTAAAGCCCCCGGAGCCATGCAATGGCGGGAAAAAAAAGGACGAAGCGCGCGAGGGAACCAGGAAAAGCTAATAGCAGGCTCCCCAGAAACTCTGGGTGGAAAAGCGCCCACATGTGGTTATGAGCATCACAACCCTGGCCATGCTGGCACCCGGTAGCTAGGGGATCCGCGCAAACCTTATCGCGACAGTAGTATGTGGGCGGAGGATTTCCTGATCCCCTGTGCGGACTGCCATTGGCTCGTTGGCGGCGTGGTAACTCGAAATGTTTTGTCATGGCCACCATATCCTGCACCGAGCAGTCAAGTTGTTTTGTGTCGTTCAATCTGGCACAGGAATGTGTTGTTTCACCACGTCGTTCGTCGGCAGTTCAGCCATCACACCGTGTTAGGACTGATGGATAGAGCCTCCTAGTGGGGCTTGGCGTGTACATACTGTCAAAGAAGCGTAAGTATTTGCAAACCATTTTGGAGCCGTACAAACATAGTCATCGAGTTTGAGCGCCTGCTACGAACATCTTGGAAGCCAAAACTGTTTGGAATCATTCTGCACGGGGCCGCACCCTCCCCCCCCCCTCGCCCGTAGCCTTCCCCTTGGTATCATCCAGTGTCCGTCAGAAACATGCACTGCCTGAGACGGCGGGGGGACTTCCAGTCCTGATTTGGAAGCCTTGGACGCTGTCCCGAAAAAGGCTTGTGATTTCAGTAATACTTCGGCCGAGTTGCCTGTTGAAGGATTCCTTTACACCTACGCCCAGGAGGGATCACGCCATTGTCTCTAATTCCAGATGTGCAGCACACGCAATGGCCCAGGCGTGGTGACGTTTGGTTAAACACGTTGCGTTTGATCGTTGAGCACGAGGTACGTTTCATGGGCATCACCTGCAGCCCGGGAACATGCCGAACCGGATCCTAAGCATGGATTTCGTGTTTGACCGTTGGAGCACGCAAGAGATACCAAGACCAGAATCCTTTGGGGCGGGTTGACCAGAGAGGCACGTGGTGTGCAGGCCAATGCGCCAAGGTTGAAGCGGGTCCGTCGTGGTTCGGCCGCTCGGTCAAACTAATGTTCCGTTGATAGCGTCTGCGCACTATTTTCTTTGTCCCCCCAAGCTCCAACTCAACCTTCACAACTCCTCGAGTCGCCAGCAGCACTCGCAGGCGCGCAGGTCCGCTCCCAAGACGTCATGTGCACGATATGAGCGCAATGCTCACGTCGTCGTCTTCTGAGACTGGGACGTGTCGCTTGCGCTGTGCGACCTCGACACGACGAGTCGCTGAAGCAGGTCAACGGCATTAACCTCACCCGTCTAGCTTGGCTCTTCCAGCAACCTTTCCTGGTAAGTAAAAGACAGCCTCCTCGCTCTCGTCGAATGATGAAAAAAAGACAAAATTCACAGACCTGTTCGTAACAATAGTGTCGAAAAATTTGCTTAACATGTTCTGATTTCGTACAATTGCTCTTTACTCTGTCGTCTTAGTCATGCAAGCTCAGCAGCTAACAGCAAGCAGGTAAAATTATCTTTGACTCGAGCCCTCTTGCAGCTGCCAATTGATGGCCTTGACGCTTACTTTGTTACGTCTTGTAGACGCTGGATATACAATGATAAAAGAGATGTAGACAATGCTGGGTTAAGGCCGGCTTTGTACACTTAGCACAATGACATGTATACCTGACCACACCTTTGCTCTTTGTCCAATTGACATCTGTAACTGGCACGATGAAAGAACCATGTGAAGCCACATATATGTCCCAAGGGTGTATGTAGCGCTGTAAGTGCACTCTGTCACTTTTCTCCACGCATACCGAACATGCCTTTTAGTTTGGCGCGCAAATCTTCACTATCGCCCGAGATATCTCCCAAAACAGTGCCACATGCCCACCCCTTTGATGAATCCAATCAGCCAGCTCACGAATCTGAACCATCCAAGTCTGATGGTGCTCGCCAGCAGTCCCTCGCTTCTGAGACGGCTGCACAGTCACAAGCCAATGGTATACCGACCACTGCTCGGCAGCAGCGCAACGACTCTAAAGGCGTACTCGGCCTACCCAGCGAATTAATACCCAGCGAACTAATTGACCCACGTCTTTTGGATGAAACCTTCGATCTAGCCGCCTTCGTTACTAACGAGCCTTGCTCGACCAATGCCTTTGGGAGCACCTCAACAGCCGACTTTGGCCTTGCAGCAACAGCAGCAACAGCAGCAACAGCAGCAACAGCCACAACAGACAGCAGCAACCCCGATGCTAATGCATTCCAGTATACGAATGATTTTCTGACCGACGGCGGATCTGGCTTCTTGGATCTGTTGATGCCCGTGAAGCCAGCGCCAGACGAGTATTTCAGCACCTCGGACGCGATTAATCCAGATTACAGTTTGAATCTCGCACCGGCTGCCGTGCACGAGCCGAGGGATTTGCTATTTGATAGCTCGAATCTGCTTGATCCCGCATTGCTTGACTACGGGTACGATGGTGGTAATTGGATGTACCCTGCTGCTGCGTCTTCTTTGCACATGCCGCCGCAGCAACCGCTGCCGCTGTCGCTGTTTGATGGCACGACACCGGGGCTCTCGGCGGTGCCCGGCGGCATGGCTCCTTTGATACCGGATCTGTCGCTGTACCCCGGTGTAGGCCAGACGCAGTACCCTGATCCGTTCAACCTGGCGTATCCGCCTGATCCTTACTATCCCTTTACGCAACAGCCGCAGTATCGTACTGGGTATGCGTCTGTGCCGGTCGAGCAGCACGATGGAGCAGGGCAGGTTGGCAGTGTACCGGAATCCGGGCCTCGACGGCGGACGCGCGAGAGCGAGGACGTGGCTGTGCAGGCGGCGCAGAAGCAGAAGCGGTCGCAATGGGAAACGGATTCCGAAGATGATGCGCGGATTCGGAAGCGGTATCGAGGGACTCGGGCTGCCGACTTGAGCGCATCACCTGCCCCTTCTCGACAGCACTCGCTGACGTCCGATGACGGGTCTGTGAGCAAGCCCGTTCGAACCACTGTTGTGAAGCCCGGCCAAAAGCCCAGGAAGTGCGAAGACAAGCCCTGGGTTCGCATCAACAACACCACTAAAGGCGAGACGACGCGCACAGCTCGCATCAACCAGCAAGCAGAAGAAGGACGCAAGTACCGGGTCAAGGATCTGCCCTTTGGGGACTGGGAATCAAGGCACTATGCGTTTGACTATAGCCACAATAACGACATGCACGAGTTCAGGAAGCGCACCATGTCTGCGCGCCAGATTCATGAGTACATCACGCAGTATCCTGGCGATAATCTGCGTATCTGGATCCAGCCCGTAGCCTCTGATTCCGCGCGGCGCTACGCCTCGGCCTCGCACAGCCACTGCCGGTTTGAAAAGTGCCCGATGCGCAAGTACACGGGCAAGGGCACGGCAGAAGTGGGAAACTACCGCGTGGCCTTTGACGAAAAGCACAAGATATACGGCGCCGGCGTCGTGGATCCGTACGATTGTGTCGGGTATGCCCATCTCTACTGCATGGAGCGGTTCCTCGACTTTGCGTACATTTGCCAGATAGCCGATGTGCGGGTTGACCAGCGGGTGAGCATGGAAAAGGAACCCAAGGGGCACTTTGCGTCTGCGTTTGGGTCCAAGCATCATCACGAGGCGGCGCTGGCGAAGAAGTTCATTGATGCGGCGAGAAAGGGGCGGCTGCGCGAGACGCACGAGTTCGCCGAGTATCCCGTTCACGACGAGTATGCACGAGGGGCCCCGAAACCGCATGAGCGCACGCTGATATACGCACTATACGGAATGAACATTAAACATCGGGCCAAGTCGCAGATGAAGCAGTTTATCCTGCAGCGCAAGATCCGGCCGGGCTCGTTCCCCGTGCACAGAGGCGATATGGAAGTGAAGCTGGTGGACAAGAAGATTGAGCGGTTACCGGCGTTTAAAGAGTTCATGAAGGAGGGATCGAAGAAGGACTTTGATTATGCGGCATACTATGACGAGTTTCATCCGGAGATCAAGCAGCGGATTGCAGAGTGCGTGGTTCTGAGGGAGCAGTTCATTGCCGAAGATGAGATGGGCGTGACGCCTAAGCGTCCGCGAGCACGTCGACGCCAGTCTCTTGACGACTCGGGAGAGAGGGTTACAACTCGCAAGCAAAAGAAGAAGAAGAAGTATATACTCGTGGATAGCGACTCCTCTGAAGACGAGGCTCCTGCGCACAAACACCGATCAAAAAAGGGAAGGGTAGTTTCCCAAGACGATTCCGACGACGATGAGTTCGAAGAAATTGGCAGCCAGGCTCTTTCAATGCCGCAATCTCGCGCTTCTCGTCGTAGTCTCCGCCAGAAACCGCGAATAGACTACACGGAGCCCCAAGACGTGCTGTGGGATATCAGCGAGGAGGCACCTCAGACAAGCGATGCACCAGGATATCAACCCGCAGCTCGCTATGCCGACGCACGCACAGCCAGCTGCAGCCATCTCTTTCCCGAAAACAACGACAAGGCATGGGACAAGGTTGATCTGAGCAGCGTGGCGGAAGACAGCGCGGCACCGTCTTTGACTCCAGCGGAAATCGATGCACTTGTCACTGCAGCGCACCGGCGCAAGTCGAGTACGCTGAGTAACGGGCCGTGGGTGTCGGCCTGTAGGTCGCCACGGTCCAGACGTGCTTCTGTGCGCAGAGCGAGTTTCAACGTGCAGCCTGTGTCTTCGAGCAAGGAATTCAGGTTGAACGACCCACCGTCGCGTGTTGCTGGCGGGCGGGATGGGAATGTGTAGGCGTAGGGGGGTCTTGTGATTTATTTAGTATCGGTGAGGAGCTAGGAAGGGTCCATGGGAGGTTTAGATGCAGACGAGAGGTGGTGTGTTTGGTGTAGACAGGTTGCATTGCGAAGGTGTTTGAAGCGGTCGTATGTATGTATGCTTGGATATTGAGTTGATATTGAGTGAGTCAATTCCCGCAATCAAGTCTTTATGCCACTGTGATTGTGTGGAGTGAATGCCAAGGCCCATTCGTCTCGGGATGTTTGCAGAGCCAGCGTGGTGGTTTAGGTTATATTGGCTTGTGCACACAGGCCGGTGGGCGGGGCGGCTGATTGCGTGGCGTGCCTGTGAGTTTGGCGGATCGTGTGTGGTGGCGCGGGACAGCGCAACGGGCCGGAGGATTGCCATTGCTAGGACGGACGCTGGAAGCCTAATTGCTGTGCTAGTTTAGGAGCGCCTGGCTATCGCGGAGGCGTTTGTGCCAACGGCGGTTTGGGCGGTAGAGGAACCGTCGTGGTTCGGGCGTGTAGCGGGTGGGGCGTGGTGCAGTCTTGGAGGCTTGGGGAGCCGCCGTTCATTCAGCAGTGGTAGTGCGCCGGGAGGATAGTGATGGAATGATATCGAAGACGGACGAGACGACACTTGTTGCCACCGGCCGTGGTTGGTGGAGCTCGGCTATCGTGCATGAGCTTCACCGTATCGGCGACGTACTGTATGTCTAAGTATGTGTATGTAGAGACGGCATGGCGGCGCCGTTGAGTGTGTGTAGGGCCACGTCCTGCACTGATTGTAGACAGGCACAGGCGCCATGGCGATGGTCATGGCGAGGCGGGGAGAGGGCGGGGAGGCATGGGGAGCCCGAAATAGCAAAGTGAAGGAGAGACGGCGAGGCGAGGCGATTGGGCGTGTGTGGGTGCATGACGAGGTGAGGCAGAAGGGATGCCAGCCCGGCCAACTGGAGAGGCACAGTCGCGGCCACTCAACAACCGCCGTCGCGCCCATTTTCTTCTGCTGCCGCCCTTGACCAAGCGCAAGTCGTCGTCAATGCCCATCCTTGCCTCCTAGCCTCCACCCTCTCTCTCTCTTTCACTCTCTCTCTCTCACTCACAAGCGCGCAGTATATGTACTATCAGGACCCCCGCCGCCCCTCGCACTCCCATCTCGCCATACCGGTGCCTCGCTCGCTTACATCACGGCGCCCTTGATTCACCCCCAAGCCTCCCCGAGCATCTCCAAGCCTCCCCCCGCCTCGCCCACCCGCAAGGCTATCGTCGTGCCTGGCCGAAGATGGCGTCGCGCAATTCAACTCCATCGCGATCGCGCTCGTCGTCCAACAGCAGCTCCCTGTCGGACGCGACCATGATGGATGCTCCCCCCCACCCGCACTCGCCCAGCCGCCCAGCGCGCCTCCGCAACCCCTCGCATGGCGCCGCCCTGCCCACGCCCACGCCCACGGCACCGCTCATGCACGCAACCAGCGCCCGGCCCGACCCCTCCTTTTCGCTGCTGCTGTCGCTGCCCCGAGAGCTGCGCGACCGCATCTATGCCTATGCCCTCGTATCCAAGGCGCCCTTCTGGTGGCCCGGCACCTCGCCCCAGTCGCCCCCCACCGACCGCCGCAATGCCGGCGTCGCCCTGCTGCGCACCAGCAAGCGCGTCTACAACGAGGCCGTCGACATCCTCTACGCCCACAACAAGTTCCTCTTCACCCACCCGAGCGACTGCAACATCTTCCGCGTCGTCGCCGCCCCCGCCTCGCTCAACATCACCAGCCTCTACTTCCG
Organism: Exserohilum turcica Et28A; assembly: GCF_000359705.1. NCBI lineage: Eukaryota > Fungi > Ascomycota > Dothideomycetes > Pleosporales > Pleosporaceae > Exserohilum > Exserohilum turcicum. The sequence goes on along the minus strand of NW_007360136.1, from coordinate 3,232,782 downwards.
CATCAAGGAAAAGGACCTCAAGCTGTGGACCGCCTATCTCGGCAGCAAGCATGACGACAGGAGCCTCAAGAGCGATTTCCCCAAGCTGAAGAACCTCTGGGTCTTTCTCAAGTGCGGAGCAATGGGCCTGCCAGTCGCCTTTGCCGCACTGCAGCCTGGGCCTGCTGCTGCTGCTGCTGCTCCCCCTCCCATCGGACATCACCTGCACGCCCTTCACCACCAAATCCAAATGGCCCAGGGCGCCAACAATGCTGGCGCCCAAGCCGCAGCCGCAGGAGGCGCCCATGCTCATCCGGGAGGGAACCAGCTTCCACCTCCCCCTCCGCCAGCGCCAGCAATGCCTTTCTTGCAGTTTGCTCAAGGGGCTTTGGGACTAGGCGCCCATCACGGACAGCACCACCACCACCACCCGCAAGTGACTCCCCACTTCTTGACACCCCAACACCCCCACGCCCACATGCACCCACAAACCAATCCCCCTCACCCGCCACTCTTTCATGCCGTACATCACTTTGGGTCAGCCCCTGATCCACAAGCCTTGTCGGCGCTGCCCCCCACACACTCACACGAGACACACGCGGTATACGCTGCTTTTCTGCGCTTTGAGCGAGAGCTGGGCGTTGAGTCGCTTTGCTTGAACCTGAGCGATGTCCTTCGGCCCTCGCCGTCTTCGGCTCTAGACCTTGAATCGTCAGCCAGCAGCAGCGGTTCAACAGGAGCAGAGCGCTTTGCCGGCCCCTTTCTCACCAAGCCCCAGACCGAGGCCAGGATTATATGTATCCTGCGCATTCCACGACCAGATTTGGAGCGCCTGGTTGCGCTCTACCCGGACGAGTTGAGCGTTGACGCTAGGACTCAGGACGCCAGGACGCGGTTCAGGAAACTGCATGGTCTGGACGTGAGTTTGGAGTTGAATGGATACCCTGCTTTAGACCATGACCACGAAGAGAGGGACTAGGCCGACATGGCTGTGATGAGATGAGGTCTTTGCGATACACATTCTGTAGATGTTTTTTTTGGTCTAATTCAAGATACCCGAGACTGCGTGGATATTCTAACCATGTTTGATTCAGCTTCACCTGCGCTTCCTCACTCACCTCACGTTCCCTCTGACGTTCTGTTTGCAGTGCGCTATAGATTTTTCTTTGAGATGTGAACTTGATCTTACCCATACTGCGCTCTATACAACCATGCACCACACCAGCCAAATGCCGCCTCTATCCAACATCGACCCCGACCTCTACGAGCCGGACAACATCAACCACTTTCTTGACTTGTTCACTATACCCAGCATCTACCCATGTTCCACTACCACAAACTCCCACGGCCTTACCCAACTCAGTCCCTTCCACCTCCTCACCTGCGGCCACATGGTTGTCGTGAGCGCCGCAGACCGCCGCTGCGCACCCAACTGCTATCACGCCGGGTCCGCAGCCCCGGTCCACGCCACCAGCAAGATGCCAGAGCCAGCCGGGTACAAGCATACTGATACGTACGTATTTCATGAAGATATCTTACCATGCTAACCTACCACCAGCACGTCCTTCACCCCGCCTATTACAACCACAATCGCAACTACAATCACAACAACAATACGCCCGCCCTCCCCCCTCCACTGTACTATCTGCACCGGAATCCCCCTCCCCCACTACACCACCCTGAAACCCGCTCTCACGCCCCTTCTACGCCCCTGCGCCCCGCTATCACGGCCACTGCTAGCCTCGACTCTGCACCTTGCATTGCACACGGTTGCTGCCATGCTAGCGCCCGTGTTCTCCGAAAGGGGTTGTGTCCCGCATGATTTGACCTGTGGACATAGGGTTTGGTGCTGTGTAAGGAGGGGCTGCGGTGGGAATTGCCATGTGAGCTGTGTGGCTGGGGGTATGCAGGAAGGAGAGGGAGCGTGGAGCGTGTGTGGACCGAGATGGGGGGCGGCGATTGTGTGTGGTGAGTGTGTTTTTCGCGCTGAGAGCGTGTGTAGGCGGTGGGATGGGGTGTGAGCCGTTCCGTTTAAGATTTGTGATGGGTTGGGATGGGTTCAGAGTGTATGGAGTGGGGGAGTGAGGTTGAAGTGAAGGCGACATGTGTGCTGGATTCGTGCACTGCAATGGATACAATACAATTGAATGATACCGCTTTTGCCATTTCACAATGCCAAATGTGTAGACTGCATCGGTTTCTGCAGTAATTCATTTACTATAGCACGGTTTGGGCATCGAGTCTTGAACAATCTGAGAGCAATGTAGGTAGAGTCAACAGCCTCATGTACCAATAGCCTGGCCCGCCCGCCACTACGATTCCTTCACATTCACTTCGACATGGAGTGAAGGGTCTAACAGCTCTCCCGCTCTCACCTACAAAAGGACCAGATTTTGACGCCGTAGTCGCACACTGTTTCAAGACACAACTACAACTCAGCCCTGAATCAACACGATAACTACACGATGCCAAGAGAACGGACCAGCACATCTTGGACCGCGTCAAAAGACCTAGTCGGAAACAGGCTCTCGCCATCACTCACACCGACGTCTGGAGCGGCAGAAAGCACGTCGCATCTACCACCACTGAGGCTCAAGCTCAAGCTCAACAACTACAACAACAAGCGAGCAAGTACTACTCCACAGCCCGGCGCACCAAGCAGCCAGGATGTGGACTATGAAGCCGATATCCCGGAATATGCTGCTGCGGCACCGCTGCCCGTCACGACGAGAACAGGGCGGACGGTTCACAGACGGCGGCATGTGGATGAGGTCCAGGGCAGTGATTACGAGGATATGATGGGCATGGGGTCCGATGGCCTGGGAGACGAGGAGCGTAAGTACCAGTCGAGTGATACTCATGCACGAGCATACCCCTCTCGCGTGCATCCCTCCAAGTAAACAACTTACCAACAAAAAGGCACCTTAGCACAAGACCACAACCGCTCGTTCACCACGCACGCACGAACAAGCCACCAGCTCAAAACACGCTGGTCCTTCTTATCCCCCGCAGCCAAAAACACCAACAACCACCAAGCCCGTTCTTGCACCCCCGCCACGGACCCCCTCGGCTTCAGCCCTACCACCGACATGTACGCGATCCTCAACGCGCTGAAAAGCACATGCAGAATCCACGTTGATCTACCTTCTCTCGGCGATGCCGCGGCCCCGGATTCCATACGGCGCTACTCGGCGACCACGCTTACCCATCTGTACTTGACGTGCTACCAGCAGCAGCTCTGGGACCTCTGCGACGTGGTAACCGACACGTGGATCCGGGCGTTCCACGCGCGGCGCCACGCAGCGTCTCAGATGCAGAAGGGGAGTGTGGCGGCGTGGCGGCGCAACAGGGCGCTAGAACGACTGCGGCGCAGTGCACTTGCGGCGCAGCGTCGAGGCGAGGCGGTGCCTGCAGAGTACGACGTGCATGCGCCCGTGTACGCTCTCGACGTGTCTGATCCCGAGCTGGAGGCGAGCGTGACCGACACCAATGTCGGGCTGCTGAATACCCTGTACGCGCACACGAGGGCGCCGTGCGGCGCGAGACTCATGTGGGCGGATGCGCTGGCGCTAGGCGGCGATAGGACCGACGAGGTGCTGGAGCGGGCGGAGAAGAGGGGCGAGAAGCTGAATAGGGATTTGGTGTTTGATACCATGCAGAGTACGTTGAGGCTGGTGAGGAGGAAGAGGACGCTGAAGATTGAGGAAGCGGCCGAGGGCGCGTGGTGTGCACGGTATCATGAGCATGGGAGGTGGGGTATGCAATGTTACCGGGAGAGGGCGTCGAAGCAGGAAACGGGTGGTGAGGGGGAAGACATGATGGACGTGGAAATGGAGGAAGGGAGAGCTGCGGGCAAGAGTGTTAGGTTTGGAGATGAGGATGGGTATGATTCGGAAGAGGAGTAGTGGATAGGCGTTGGATAGGCTGGATTGGTTGGATTGGCTGGATTGCTGATGGGTTCTGGATAAGCGACATGTCGGAAAAGCACAGTGGGTTGACTTTGTCTTGGGAAAATTTCCAGCTCGTGGATCCTCGATTGTGCATGGAGATCTCCCATGCGTTTCTTTTTGTGTGGTTTGCCCCACGCGTCTCCTCTTTAACGCCCGTTTGAGTTGCTGAGCATTTGGCCGGCGATCTGTGCGCGCGGAAAAGTATCCGAGCCATGATAGCGACGCCTTGCCTGCGAGGATATATATAATCAAAGGCCAAGACCGACTTTTAGTAAAGCCTATCGCGGATTGAATCCGCCGTCAGACCGGACTGATGGTATGTTAGGCTTTTCTTGGCCTCCGCTACTCGTCCTGTCTGTCGTCTAGCTCCTATCCGACCTGGGAAACACTGAAGCGCCATGCATAACCCCAGCTTACAAAGATGCCGATGACTATCAGCTCCCACTCACATGGCCAAGGCCTTTTACCGCCAAATTTCTCCGTCTGCCGATTTGCCGTTGGCCCCAATATCCCGCGCGAGCTCGCTCCAATCCCACACACGAGATGCCCCACGACAAGGCGTTGGTCAGCACGCTCACTCCAAGAACAGACGCCCAGCAAGACCTTCCGGCATCCCTCTTCCGATTATGGCGTGATGACAGCAGTCTGGTGCTTCTTGGAAGCTGGTACCCCCTGGACTTGGCGGCAGTCGTATCGTGACCAGAGCAAAGGAATTATTTGGAGGCCCACAAAAATCTACCGGGGCGTCTGCTCCCGCCAACCTCAGTTGAGCCGCAACTGCAGGAGCTGGAGTGCTGCCGATTCCAGACAGAGGACAATTCCTGGAAGCACAACAGACAACAGACGAACTTGAAGCAGCGATCATCTGAGGACAAGCCTTGTGGGCAGCGCATCATTTCTCCTTGGTGGTGCTTCAGGCTCTTAGTGTACGCATGATGAGCTTGGTTTTCGCCAGGCTCCATTTTGCCGCCTCGTGGAGCTTGAAGCCAGAGCCAAGGGCTTGGGGCCACGGCGATAAGCCGGTGGAGCCTCGAGCAGAAGACAGCGGGCGTCCTTCTCGATTCATCTCGGGCCATGTGCTGCCCTGCATGGAGAGGGGCGAAGCGTGGGGGAGAAAAGTTCGTCGCGTGGGTTTTGGCGAACTTTACCCAGGTGGCCAGGGCCAACGGTCCAGCCAGCAGGCTTGATATTGCCAAGATGCTTGTGCGGGCAGACCTAGCGAGTCATCGTCAATTGCCATTAGCAAGCACAAATGCTATCCTTTTGCTGGCAGCACACCGTCCCGGGCGACCCTCGCAGACTACATGGACCAGGACCAGGACCAGGACCGGGGCCAGGACCGGGAAGAACAGGAAGTGTGCCTCTCAGCAAGAGCAAAGGGCGTTCGAGAAGCGCATGGGAGCAAGAAGGGTTGGACGCAGGTGTAGGGGCGGGATACCACTTGCAGAAGCCGAGCAGTCTAGCGTAGCCGACGGACATGGAGCCGCATCGCCCTGGGGAGCAGAGCAGACGGCCGGCGTCGGAATGGGCTGGCGAGTGCGGCCAGAAGCGCCGGTGTTTTGGCCGACACACGTTCTTCGGTGCGTTGTTGTGCCGCCGATGGGGCTCGACACGAGGCAGCGTCTGGATGGTGTATGGGCTGATGTGTGGCGGACAGTTTGCGTGCCATGTTGAGCCAATAGTCTGCGAGGGCGCGGCGGCTGCTGCCCGGTCGCTACCGATGGAAGACGACAACAAGGTTTGTTTCCGGCCGGATGTGAGCATCCACGGCGTCAGAGCGAGTGTGCGCGCGCGTGTGCGTGTGTGTGGGCGGGTGAGTTTGGGGAATGATGCGGGGTTGGAGTTGTGGGCGCCAATGGCCGACTTGGGGGTTAGCGCGCGCCCAAGCCCCGACAAGACGCACCACCAAGCAAGCTTTTCTCCACCCAAGCCTTAGCCAACCTGTCCTCGCCCTCCTGCGCAATATGCAACCTGCGCATACGGGCGCCGCCTGAGGCCACTTCGCGGTAGTGACAAGACGATCCCGGCATCATTGCCACATGCAGCCTGGCTCAAAGCCCGCAAAGGCCGACGACGGGGGACGGCGGCCTATGGCACACTCGCAAATGGCAACCCAATACTGGGCAACTCAACCGGCATCTCGTCCAGCGGGGAGCGTCAACACGGGGAGCGGCTGGCCTGGTCAGCGCGGAGACCAGCTGCCGGGGCGTTTTCTGGGGTCTTTGGGGAATGGCGCGGTATGACAGTTGAGCGTACACACATGGCATCTCCGCATGGCACCCCCCCCCCCCGCCGTCGCTCAACATATAAAAGGCCTGCACATCGTCCGGCCTTGGGTCTGCACTGCCCCTCTTCCCTGCTGGACAGACTCGGGTTTTGCAGCTCAACAAGAAAGAAAGCACCCCTTTACACGAGCACCCCAAATCCTCGCCCAGCATGTGGAACCCATGGCGTGAGAACCTCAAGGAAACCCCCAAGGAGAGCCTTAATTGGCGTCTCTGGTATGGTGTCTTTGGTAAGAACGGCGTCTTTTGTCTCTAGAGTGCTGGCTAACGAATGGCAGTGTTTGGACTCATGGGCGCTGCCCGTGGTATTGATGAAGGTCTGATCGGTACAACAGCCGAGCTTGATCCCTTCCGCAGAAAGTTTGGACTGGACGACCCTCACAAGGACAAGCACGAGATTGCAGAGCTCTTGTCCAACATTACTTCCATGGTGCAGATGGGTTCCATCTTGGGAGCGCTCATCGCTTTCTTCATCACTGACAAGATTGGCCGCCTCTGGGCCACCCGCCAACTCTGTCTCATCTGGGTCATTGGCATCACCATCTTCCTCACCAGTTCTCTTACCGGATCTGTTGGCCAAATCTATGCCGGTCGATTCATTGCTGGTGTCGGAATCGGACAGACGACTGTCGTCGCTCCAACCTATCTTGCTGAGACGGCACCCCGGGCTATCCGAGGTCTCTGCGTCGGCGCCTTTGCTGGATCCGTCTACATTGGCATCATGCTTGCATACTTTGCATCCTGGGGCTCATCCATTCACATCTCGCCCAAGACCGACACTCAGTGGCTCGCCCCCAACAGCATGCACCTCATGTTTGCTGGTGTCATCTTCTTGCTATCTTGGTTTGCTCGCGAGAGTCCTCGCTGGCTGATCAAGGTCGGTCGCCATGAGGAGGCTCTGAAGAACCTGTCCATTCTCCGACAGCCCCCCGAGGACCACCCCTACGTCACTTCCGAGGTCATGGACATCAACGACCAGCTCAACCGTGAGCGTGAAGCTACCATGGGTACTTCATGGCTTGGGCCCGTCCGCGAGCTCTTCAGCAGCAAGGCCAACCTCTACCGTCTCCAGCTCTCTGTTATGTCCCAGTTGCTCTCGCAATGGTCCGGCGCCAACAGTATGTATCACCAAACGTGTTTCTATTCATCGCTAACACAACCAAGGCATCACCATCTACGCCCCTCAGTACTTTGCTATGATGGGCACCACGGGTCAGAGTGAGAAGCTCTTTGCCACTGCCATCTTTGGTGTTGTCAAGTTTGTCAGTTCCATGCTCTGCGCCTTCTTCCTCATCGACTTTATCGGCCGCAAACGCTCCCTCTCTGCCGGTATCACGCTACAACTCGTGTCCATGCTCTACATGGCCATTTTCCTGCTCCTCGACACAGACGTTGGCAAGAAGGGCGTGCACCAGAGCCCGAGCCAGAAGCATGCCGCCATGGGCGCCATCGTCATGGTCTACTTTTCAGGTTTCGGATGGGCCCTTGGTTGGAACTCGATCCAGTACCTCATCAACTCTGAAATCTACCCTCTGCGTCTCCGTGCGCTGGGTGGTTCCATTGCCATGACGTTCCACTTTGTCAACCAGTACGGAAACTCAAAGGCCGTGCCCCTCATGTTCATCTCCATGACACACGGCGGCACCATGCTCTTCTTCTCCTGCGTCACCGCCATCGGCCTCGCCTGGGTGTGGTTCTTCCTCCCAGAGACGTCTGGCAAGTCGCTCGAGTCGCTCGACGAGATGTTCAACCTGCCCTGGTACCTTATCGGTCGCAAGGGCGCCGAGCTTACCAAGGGCACGGGAGCCATGTCCGAGGTGTTGGACACCGCCGGCGAAAAAGCCACGGCGTACGAAATGGAGAATGCCGAGGTGGCCGAGTCGCACAACTACAGGGTCGAGCAGAAGGTCTAAAGCACCTTGCATTTTTCTAGCTAGCAGTTGGTTCTAGTCGGTCACAAGCGCACTTGCATGGTGTTGCACCACTAATGAATGAGATTACGAATGTAAATGGACGAATCGCTACCATATCACCTGTGGCGTACAATGTGATGTGCAATGTAGTATTGCGTCATTGTTTGTGAAACCGGCAGGTGATAGGAGCCGGTTCAAATTTGCGGCTATCTTTTAGAGTGACACCCAACTTCGATTCGTGTAAAAAGATAACATCGTAGTATTGCGTCATGCCGCGTCGGCGACGCCGGTGTGCGTCTAGCCTGGATGTACGCATCTGTCCACATGCCATGAACGCTCGTATTCTACTCGTATTATGCGTGGCTAACTGAATGAGGACGCCGAGGACTTGTGCTGGGACTGTCAGAGTATGAACAACATGGCAATAGATTGTTGTGTCAACTTGGTGAATGCAGTGATGGGGCAAAGATTGAAAAGTAAGAGAAGATGTCTTGAATTGAAACTCTGAAACGGAGTAACGTATGTGGCAAGCGAGCGCCGCAGGTAAGCGAGCGCCGCACCCCACCAAACCTGCGCACCTCTCCTATCTCAACGAACAATAGCTCAACGTAGCGCTACTCAATTAGCTTTAAATAAAGCAGATATTCAGCTTGCTATTTCTTCTATTAATCTCTATTAAACACA
>NW_007360136.1:3207144-3222107 GCF_000359705.1 Exserohilum turcica Et28A | reverse complement strand
TTGGCGCGCTGTAGTAGGTGCAGAGAGACTGGCCATAACTCGCGTACGTGCAAGAAAGATACTCTAGGTACTGCTTAATCTATTATGTTAATATGTAGTAAAACAACTATATTGTGGTGGAACTACAGGCTTATAGAGGTGCGCAGGTTTGGTGGGGTGCGGCGCTCGCTTGCCTGCGGCGCTCGCTTGCCACATACGTTAGCTATATACGTTATCGAGTTAGCCGCATATGGGTACTTGGGAAGTTCTAGTACCAGACGATGCCTTCGCTATACATACAGACGGCACTTTCCCACAGCGCACACAGCACCACTGGAATCTACCAGTCACATGACAAACCCCAACCGCAAATCTCCAATCTGACACTGTAATACACAATCTTATCGTCAATATCGCAGAATACTCAACTCGCTCTTCCTGACATGGACCTCACCCTATGCATACACATGTCCTACCTCATCGCGATCCGCCGTCTTTTCGCCACGCGATACATAGTACCCTCGTCATCTTGATCCTCTGCATCACGCACAGCGGTTCTCTTCCGCTTTCTCGACAGCGTAGTCTCTGCATCAGCGTCATGACTAGGAGAAATAGTAGCGTGCACATCGCAAGCAATATTATGCGTCAGCGCCGCCACTGTCCTGGTGTTATATCTCCTCGTCTGAAGGTTTCCCCTTGGCGCAGTCTGATCGTCGGTACTGCCCCTGTTCTCACGTGATGCTGCAGCGTCATCGGACACACACAGCGACAGCGACTCCAACTCTACGGGCCCGGCGGCGGCGCACTCCTCCCGGCCATGCGGTTTCATGTCGACACTACGATCGTCCTGCTCTGACATCGCTCCCTCCGACTTCAGCATGTCCTCGAAGAAATTATCTCCAGCCTGCGGCACAGCCGTGTCGAACTCATGGTGCTGCGTCCGCGGTTCATACCGCGAGCTAGGTCTCCCGTCCCGGTGGCAGGGAATCGAGGTGATTTTCAGTCCGATGTAGCAAGGCCTGTACTTGGATGTCTTGTTGCGGTTTCGGGCTTCCCTGTTGCGCATGCTGGCACGGAGACTTTCTGTCGTTGCAGTTGTTAGTGCTGGGTTTTTGGCCGTGTATCATGGATTGGAGCGAGAAAGCAGGAGAAAAGAAGGAAGGAGAGACTCACCTGCTACTGTTGCAGTTGTATACTCAGGAATCAACTGCTCGTGCTTGGATTCAACGCACGCGTCGCAGTAGAATTCTAACTTTCCGACTTTCTTCTTATTCGGCACATCTGCCGTGGTGGCTGCTGTATCGCGGGCGCTGGCTACGTGGTGGCAGTTTGGAGCACAGGGCTCGTTAGCGGTGGCGGTCAGGATAATATGTCCGCAGGCTAGGACGTGCTCGTAGGACATGGAGTCGTTGAAACATGAGTCGCTGTCCCGATCCACGGTGATGCGGGGGTAGGTGGCTGTTTCGTGGATGGTTTTCGGCTTGGGTTTGGACGAGAATGCAGACTTGTGCTTGGATTGCTGGGATGTGGACAGCATGGCGATGGATTGCCGTATAATGGCTATGTATCGGCGTGTGCGATATGAGCGTCAGTCTGTGTGGCGGATGCTAAGTGCTAAATTGGTGTATATAGTGCTAAAAGGCTGGCTCTGCCGATTGGAAGTGAAGTGTAAAAGCACGTAGAGTGAATTAGCGACGTGGCGTATGAGTGGATAGTATCTGATCAAGGATGTGTACGCGGGAGACAATCGCGTGCGACGCGGCGAGGTGAATACACTGAAGGGCAAACATGGCGCCATGGTTGCCTTCACCTTTGCAACCGAAAATAGACAATAGGACATAATCAAGTCTGTCTGCAGTGGCTCGACGCAGAATATGGTGTTGTTAAAGCAAGGTTCAATCAGCTATTATTCGCAAGGCATCTTCTATTCCGCCTGTCATATTCACTGTTCTAATTACTTTGTCTGGTCAGCTCGTCCCACGGTTAGGTAGGAGCCTTGATTGCATCGGTCTTGGCAGAACATGCTTCACTACTCACAAGTGGAATCTCATGGAAAGAACATGCATAAACCAAATAGACCGAGTAGCAGAGTTGGAAGCAGCACAACAGTCGGAACACGTATTGAATCACCGAGCAAATAATGTTCGAGAACCACCCACCCCGAGCATGCGGATATGATCACGTGACTCACAACTACCCCCCAAGAATGTCACTGTCTCTGCGCCCGCAAAAGACGAAGCAGAAGAAACGAATCAAATGCAAATTCTCTAGCAGAAGATCATAATTTTCTCCTATGCACCAGAACTTCGGGTAATTTTCCGCTTTCGGTTACCTGAGTCTGTAATCTGACTTCTGTTTTGGGGTATATCAATCTATATACCAAGGCATTATTCTAGTTACTAGCTTCGGAAACAAAACCACGTGACATAATCCATCCTTCGCTGCTTTTGAAATCCAGCAGTAATATTCCCGAGTTATGGAAATCTTGTCGTTGGGCTTTTCGTGACTCCTCGTTCCTTTCCTTTCATCCCTTCTGTATCAACTGCACATGGAGTATCACTACCACTGTATGTCTACACTCGCTCGCAAAATCTTTTTTCGCTATACTCTACGTATTTTCCTTCCTGTTTTGACTTGTTAGTTTCTTAAAAAGGCTCCTCCGTAACTCGCTAGCTGCCATGCGTCTTAGATCTGAGCTAACAGAGAGAAATTCACAGAAAACGATTAGAGGCTGTGATTTGGATATCCTGTACGAAGCATGTAGAAAGCATTCTAGAAAGAACAGCCGCGGCCGTTGTTTGCAGTCCAGTATACTACGCATAGGTTGATACTAACTACTGTTTTCTTGAAATCATGTCGTTACCTAGAAGCGCTCTTAATTTTGAGACGGACTTTCACAAATATATTATTTCTTTATATCTGAACATTGACTCAGACGGCCATAAGGACGGCCAGAGTGCACCCTGTCGACGCGAATTGTGAGAGTTAGAAAGAACACTTCCACTCAGGACTCTTATGACGGCGAGCGCGTTTTGCAAGTAATTGCACGTCCACTTTAGAATATTGCAAATAAATATCAGCTAGCTTCTCTCCTTTGCGATGGCTGTTGACACTGGGATATCCAAAATATACATATCTCCGTGACCACGTTGCGATTCCAGCGCTCTCGCTGTCGCAAAACCAGACGGCCATTCGCCTCTCCAGAAATCCAGCTTATGCCAGAAAATACACCAAACCAATGCCACTAGCACTAAGCATAGGATTAAAGTCCTGGCTAAGTTCAAAAGCACAATTCGGCCTTCCGCACATTCCGAGTGCTACCTTCAGTGCCCAGGTTCTGTGAGTTGTCATTCTCTCTATTATCCGGAAGCGAAGTTAGGTATTACATCTTAACAATTTCCCAATTGATCATAATAAGCTCACGTTCCCTGTTTGGTTCACTAATCATATGGATGTTACATTAGGATAAAGTTAGTATCAGATCTTGGCAAGTGCTGTAAGCCCGTATAGATCTATGCTTCCACAACACTAACTACTTAAAGTCTTAACACCAGAGGTCTGATATTACTTCGCTTAAGACCTGCCATTAACGTAATACTTTAGTATGCCAGCTGGCTCGCGTGCACTGCCTATTCAGTAAGATAATTAAATACGCGAACCTATATTGTGAAATGTATAATTTGTTCTTTGAGTAATCTCAGTGTGATGACATAGTGGATTTCACAACGCAACAGAGTATACAATATGGGATAGCGGTGAGATGCCTTCCTCTGTACCTTATGCACAATAGGTAGGCAGTAATATAACACCTAGAATAGATTATATTCTTCACTAACAATTGCTTGTCGCTTACTCAATATCGTCAGTGAATATCGGCTCTTGGGAATAGCAACTGTACTCCTAATACTACTAACTAATTCACCGTATATCTTCCGATAGTATGTATATATTTGGATGAGATAGCCTTTTTGGTAGCTCATCCTCTCAGAAGCTTTCTCATGCAATACATCGTGCAATAATTACGCTCTATACAACCAGATCAACCCAATCACGACTATCAATTATTTCCTACTTCTACCATTAAAGTAATACATTTCGTAGCCTGGAAACAGTCTCCCTACCTACCTACACTTATAGCTGTAAGATATCTACTCGTATTGTTAGTTTTAACTAAACCTTCATATAGACGCGCTCCAAGTATAAATCCCAGATCTCGCTCTCAGTTCAACGACGCTTCATAGACATCTTTTCACATTATTTTTACGCACCCTACCAGCCAATATGCGCTTCGCTCCAGCATTCATTCTTGCTAGCGTCTTTGTGACTGCTTCTGGCCAGTTTATTATTGGAGCTCTTGTGCTGATTGAGTTTACCGTGGAATTCCTTGAGGCTGCAGAAGTTGTCGCTACCCTTGACGCGACTGTGGATATTGGGATTACTGCCGATGAAGTAGAGAGCGGGGATATCTTATTAACTGCTGAAGAGACCAGCACGTCTGGAGCAGTCACGATTCGATCTTCACCGCACGTGCAAGAGGTTGCGCATAGTGTCTCTGGTAGATTATCACTGCAACCTGTGCCAGCTGGCGCAAGCACGAGCACTGGACAGTTTGCTTTGGATGTCGAGCCTTTTGTCCTTAACCCTGAGACAGCATATCCTCATGTTAGGGTAGAAATCGACTGGTTGGCTGACTTCGCTAGAACGGCTAGACATGGACCTGGCTCGTCATCCACCCCTGGGTTCTCAATGTCCAACCTCAGGCTGGGTCGCCCAAACTATTCTGGCTATGGCGGTCGCGGTGAATTGAACTGGAGGATTCGTCAGTCAGGAGGAAGATTTCTGGCGGACCGTTGAACGTTTACTGTGGATACAAAGGACTTTGTTTCTGCGGACATACTGACCTCCATGTCACTGAGTCGTCTGCCTGTTTGCAGGTTGGTCAGCCAAGCCAAGAACAGCCAAAAATAGATAGAAATCTTTACAGATAGATTAATCAAGCCATTCTTTACAGCATTCCCTCACGACGTATCTGACATATTGAATCTGAATCAACATGTACATCCGGCAAACACAAGTGATGAATTGCATCACCATGGGACCTGATATCCACGTCACTCAATGCTTTCTTTTCCAAGTGTAGATAGCAGAGACCAGAGGCAACCTGCTTCCAGGACTCAAAAACATCATCGCTAAGCTCAAGATTTCATGTTCTACGCCATGTAAGCGTAGCCACTGTACCTGCAGTATTCCGCTGATAGATTACCGCACAGGCGTGTTCTAGTTCACTGTTTCAGAGCACCATAGTTTTGAGCTGTGGCATCCTCTGCGTAATCGTTCTAGCATTTTGCGACAGTGTATCAATGCTTTGGTGAGGCGCTTTCCGCCACACCTGACTAATTTTAATATGCAGCCAAAGCGGTAGTGACTTGGAGGAGCTTGCATTAAGTAACCGAAAATATTTGTGGGCCTGCTCAGCCCACCTGGGGCTGAAAACTTGGCGATAACATGTACATCAGCAGAGGGAATGTCTAAAAAGTGACTCTGTAGAGTGCAAGGGCCGTTTTAGATGCTAGCGTGACTGAGCTGAGCTTTCCTGCATATGCATAGCGGTAATGCAGTTGACTAATTTAGCCAAGGATCCTATAGAGCTTGTCCACTTTCATGGATGCGGATCCCAACATGTAACCTTACCCACATCTTATACGATGTCTATATCAGCTTTCGCTACGCTGTGTTACCTTACCAACCGCTTGTGTAAGTCCTACTTTCGGGCTGTTAACAGATGGGCTGATCGAGTCACTTCTGTTACATAATAAGTCGCTGCACAAATGCATATAGGAAAATCAAAGACTATATAGAGGAGAAGCTTCTCCTACAAGATCTTTCCCGCACGCTTCACTCTACAACAGACTTGATTAGTTATTTCAGCAGTCATAGAAGCCAATTCCAGATATTCATAATGCATTTTTCAATCATGCACGCTCTCACTCTTGCCCTCTTCGGAGGCCTTGTAACGGCCGACTGCTGTAAAAACGGCCTCGACTACTGCGGCTATGGTCTTCTCAACAAAGGTTAGGCTCTCTATATCCTGGCATCAGGTAAACTTTGTGACGCTGATTACTTTTCTTCTGCTTGATAGGCAATTACTATGGAGAAATTCAGACTGCGCTTGAGAGGGCTGGGCTACCCGTAGACCCCGATCATGTGCGGTACACGCTGTTCCACTGCGGCGCATGCACGGACACCCCAGTTGTCAGGTACTGTGGTGTTAACCGATGCACAGATGGAGGATCCGGGCACAGCGACTATTGCAGTTAGTTTGTTGGATGCAACAATAAGACGGGTCTTGGACTGAAGATTCATGGCATCATTCAACATGGAGCTGACCAATTCTCTTTTACTTCGCACTCCATTGTTTTGCAGGTGTCACATAGCCTCCAACAAGCTACGACGCTAACAGGCTTTGCTCCGTAAATAGAAGACGAATTGTTCTGTCATGTAATCGGTGTTACTACCCAAATGTTCAACTTTTGTGCAGAGCCTATTGTCGAAATTTGTAGCCAAGATCGTCCAGATGTGCAATGAAAATCTCATGTTGAGCGCGAGATTTTTGGTTCCCGCATCTGGGGCCCAGCGGGCTCAGAAGAGAGTCATGTGACATGTCTAAGTGGACTTGCAGTAGTGTTTATGGAAAAAAGATACAACAACAGTAGTCTCTTGGCTTTGTAGCAAGCAGGCCACACAATATACGGTGGTTCAGCGCCCGCCGATCCAAGCTGGTGGCTGTAGAAGAACTTGGCGATGAAAAGTACGAGACACCCACAAGTGTATGACACAGGCGGAGGCGATCATCTGATACGCAGATATACCAGAATTCAACATCAGAACACCCGATATCAATGCAATATAACCAAGAGAAGAGTTGACCCAAAGGGCACCCCATGAGCGCCCAGTAAAAAAAGACATCCGCACCGTGTTTCAGGAGGAAAGTCCTTAACACAGCGACGATGCGCTAAGGAATGAGAAACCACGATTGTATTATGGCACAGTAGAACGCATGCTTTGTTGATCGGCGAAAAAATACAGGTATTTGACGCTTCTGCAGACATACATATATCACGAAAATAATGGAATATGATGCTCTTAGGCCATGTGATAATTAGCAATGCCAGATATTGGCCAGATTGTCAAATTAGGTCTTATATATCTTCGCAAGCCATGCGTAAAGCCCTTCATGGAAAGATTCGAATGCCAAACATAATGTGTGCAGAACCCAAAAACTCGGAGATCAGTGTAATTGCATACATTTCGTATTGATCTCTTATGACGTGAGACCTGACCGGACTTACAAAGCATTCTGTCAGTAACGAAGATTACATCATAGGAGAAGTATTTTTATCGGCTGTCTAGTTTGCCACAGATTAGCCACAGGGATAGAAAATTCTGTTCGCCCTATAAAGTTAGTGGTTTCGAGGGGGTTCGCGCAACACCGCCGTTTTTCGCCGAAAACAACATGAAGAGAAGCCGATGTGGAGCACATCCTGTTTACAAATTGGTTGGTAACAACGACTATCTCTTGAAAAATGTGCAATCAGGGGGGCTGTCAAATCTTTCAATTTCAGACCACCGCGACGTAAAATATGAGTTTGTTTTTATATATATAGCAGCAATAGCGATACGTAGCCATACCTCACCCTGTCAGCACATTCTTCCTATACACGGAGAGCAATCGTTTTTTCCAGTGATGAATCGTATACTCACTTTGCTCGCCGTCACTCCAGCAGCTCTTGCTTTGGCTGGGGATGTTACAGGGGCCCCTGACCATAGCCCTCGATACGATTATGTTATCGTCGGCGGAGGAACGTCAGGTCTCGTTGTCGCGAATAGACTATCCGAAGACTACAATGTCACCGTCGCGATCATCGAAGCTGGAGATGTCGAACTTTCCAATACCAACGTGTCCGACACGTCCAAATATGGCGCCGCATTTGGCACTGACATCGACTGGCAATACCGAAGCGCACCTCAGCAGTATGCCGGCGGAGCCACTCAAACTCTCCGAGCGGGAAAGATTTTAGGTGGAACTAGCGATATCAATGGTTCGTACATATAAGATGGCTTCTTAGGGAATGAATTGCTGAAACACGGTCCCTAGGTATGACCTATCTGCGAGCGGAGACGTCCCAGATCGATGCCTGGGAACAGATTGGAAACCAAGGTTGGAACTGGGAAGATCTGATGCACTACTACTCGAAGAGTGAGTATATGCAGCCTCCAACTGAGGATCAAATTCTCCTTGGTGCCTCATATGATCCGGACGTTCACGGCACATCTGGTCCTCTGAGTATTGGCTGGACTGCGAACATGATGGGACAAGAGATCGTCTCGCCAGTAAACCGATCCTTCGGTGCGCTGGGCCTCCCTTTCAATCGCGAGCCAAACGCAGGTTCTATGCGTGGATTCACAGTCTTTCCCAAAACAATCGACAGGGCTAAGAACGTGCGCGAAGATGCTGGACGTGCATACTACTGGCCCGTTTCGAAACGGCCCAATCTGGATATCTACTTGAACTCCAAAGCCGAAAAGCTGATTTGGCATCCAAACACCAAGGAAAGCACGCCCAAAGCAAGCGGTGTTGTTTTCACTACCTGCAACGGCACATCTACAATTCTTGCCAACCGTGAGGTAATCCTCTCGGCTGGAAGTCTCATGTCACCACTGCTATTGGAAAAGTCTGGTGTCGGAAACTCTGCGTATGTGTAACATTCATCCGAGATGCTGATGGAAAGAAAGCTGACAACAACCAAAGTATTCTGAAGAAGGCTGGTGTTGATGTTGTCGTTGACTTGCCCTTCGTTGGCGAGAACCTCCAGGACCAGACCACCACGGATATGATGTACACAATGAAGAACACAACAAACCTCACGGGGCTTGCGGGCTACGCAGCGTATGCTAACGTGGAAGACCTTTTCGGAGAGGAACTCGACGCGTTCAACGAAACTATTGCGAAATCCATCCGCGAATATGCCGAGAGGACAGCTAACGCCAGTGGCGTCATCAGCGCTGATGTCACCGAGAAACTCTTCAAAATCCAATATGATTTGATCTTCAAGAACAAGATCCCGATCGCCGAAATTATTATCGCGCCTGCTCCCACTGCAGACCTTACGATCGAGTACTGGGGTCTTCTTCCGTTCTCTCGAGGTAGCATCCACATCAACTCTTCCAACGCCACTCTACCTGCGCACATCAACCCCAACTACTTCATGTTGGATTATGACGTCCAGCAGCAAGTAGTTGCGGGGAAAATGGCGCGTGCATTTACCAACACTGCTCCTTTCTCCAATTTGGTAACGGGGGAAGTCACTCCTGGACTCAACAAGCTCTCGCGCAATGCCTCTGATGCCGATTGGGCTCAGTGGCTCAAGTCTACTTGTAAGTCTCCATTTCATTCACCTTCAGGCAAGTGAAATCGAGTAATTGGACTCACATATGAACAGATCGCTCGAATTTCCACTACATCGGCAGTGCTGCTATGATGCCCAAGGATCTCGGAGGAGTCGTCGACCCCACTCTCACGGTATACGGTACTAGCAATGTTCGTGTCGTTGACGCGTCCGTACTTCCATTCCAGGTTTGCGGTCACCTGGCCTCCACATTGTATGCTGTTGCTGAAAAAGCCGCGGATATGATCAAGGCAGCATATCCTTAAGCGTACTAATAACATGGATTTATTGTTCTTTATATATATCTCTTCATTTTCGTAACCTAAGTCGTGTCTTAAAAAATACTCCAGATGATTGGCGCATAAGTTTGGGTAGCTATCTTCAGTAATTCTACATCCACACCCTATTTCATTCGTTTCTGATTCTCAATTACACTACAAGTCTTCCAAAACGGCGCTAAATGTTGCGCTTTTATATGCGTATGAAGGTCACGTGAACGGGTATTAGATACGCTGTGCGTAGATACCCTCTGCGCACAGATCTAGAAGACACTAGCTCTCTCCTCAATTAGATTCTGCTTAACCATCCATAACTTATGGGCTAGGCGCACTAGTCACGATGTGCGTACTGGATACTCTGTGCGCACTGTATGTGCTATACGTATACCAAATCTATACCCTCTGCGCGTGGTCTAGTGACGCTCGGTAGCTAATTTCGTCTCAATAGCTGGTCTTTGGTTACACTTCCTTATGTGCCGGCACTGTACAAGATGCTCTGAACCGTGCGGTTCATGACTACAGTTTAAAAGACACGCAGCACCACTTTGTAGGTCTATCAACGCGCACCTTCCATCATGGCATTCGGTTCTGTAACTCGGATTCTAGTTGGGCTATTGTCTACCTCCTCTTTTTCATCCGTCCAGATTCCAGATGGCCTATCTATTGACGATGCTACGAGGCAGTACCTCGAGTTTCTGTCTGCGGAGAAGTTAGTCAAAATCCTTGCAATCTTCCAGCAAGCTATGGGCGGTCAGGTTCCCGCATTGCCCGAAGTGATTGAAGCTCAGCAGCTATATTGGAGCTACGATAGGAGTCCTTCTTTCTATTCAATACGTTAGTAACCTTTCTCCCATGATTGTAAGTGTCTCTAGTGGCCAGCTTATTGACGCTAATCTATGCGCAGCACATGCCACAGTGTTAGACGATTGGGCCGATGCTTATCAGCAGGCATCAGCAGTGGTAGATCAGATGACCATTGAAGAAAAGGTTTTCGTTGTATCCGGACAGACGTCCACCAAAATTGGATACGCGGGCCAAATACCTGGAGTTCCTTGTCTTAGATTTCCTGGCATATGTGGAAACGATGGTCCCAGCGGTCTCATGACATCGCTGGTGTTAACGGCTATCCTTCTGCCATTACTATTGGTGCGACATGGAACAAAACGCTGGCCCTTGAACGTGGTTAATTCATGGGCCTGGAGTCTAAAGTGAAGGGTGGTGAGCAAACCAATGCTGGGGTTATCTTTGCAAGTACAACTGACATCATCATCATCAAGTCAACAATCTGATTGAACCAACAGTAGGCCCCCTTAGCCGCGTAGTTCGCCCATATTGACTTGAGAGATTGCATCTTCGCGTCGTATGGTACAGTAGCGGTATCCGGGTCGGGGTCATTCCAGTTTCCGATCCTTAGCAACGAACTTAGCAGACCGACGCTAACGCGTTCGCGAATCTGCTGTAGCAATCTATTTACGCCTCGTATCAATGGGATCCAATTCTCACCAAGGATACGCGAGCGCAGATCGGCTGAGGACTCGTTTGTGTTGCCATGATACAGATTTCCGAAGGTGGCGAAAATATATAACATGTTTATGGAGGCACTCAAAAAATAGCATCGCTGTCGCAATCATTGATGTTGCAAAGTTTGGCTTGGAAGTCGCGAAGGACTCTATTGTGGTGTTGTGCAGCTGTTGCGACCAGAGTATGCTTCCTTGGTGGGCCAAGGTAGGCGAGATGTGGCGCTATGAGGCTAAATATGCCATGCATGACGTATGGATTTTGAGCTCCAATCTGTACCATGGCAGTTTGCCAGATGTGATCAACACCTGGAGTATTGACCATGGTAAGGCTGGTGACGAGGGACCAGTGATGCAGTAGAACGAGATCGTTCATGGTAAAGGAATCTAGCTCTTCACCATGGTTGAAGCTTCGGGCCGATATCTTAGGCAGTATCGGTAAAGTACTGGAATCTGATAGTCCAGGTGAACGTTCACTAGGAATCTGCGCACGAGGTGTAACTGGGAGGTTAGCTCAACAGGCGCAGATGCTTTCAAGGAACGTGGAAATACGCAACGCGTACCTCTCCGCATGCAGTAACCACATCCACTTTTTCTTCATCGCACTATGTGATGTATCAGATAACTTGGTTCCAGATTTATTTTCAAGCTAAAGGCACCTTGATCTTCCTGTGTTTACACTGCAGACATCCGTTACGCGATTTGGTATGTGGCCGTCGTTTTCCTATTGGTTTTGGATCCATCATATCGGTGCGAAAGAGCCAAGCCGCGACGCGAAGCTGTTGATGGACACGGCTTCGGTACACAGAAATACTTTGGTCTCACTGCAATATCAGTGTCTCTGACAATGTCAACCATGCGTGAGGTATATGGAGACGAGATACACCCGTGCGACAGACACGGGCATTTTAGAGCTCAAGGCAAATTCCTGAAACACGTGATGAAGTCGGCAAGGTCCAAAGCTCTATCATTAACAGCTAACCAGATTGGTCCAACATTATGGGGGTGGCACAGGACGATCCAGGCGGTGCAGCAACATCGCGAACAATTCCACCAATCTTCAACAGTGTGAACTCAAATGTAAGGAACCGACAAGATTTTCATTTACGTTCTATGATATTACCATGATGATAAGTTTTTAAGGAGGTAGGTATACCGCTGCCCGAGGCCCGATTCCCTTCTCAAGATGACCATACCTGGCGCTTAAGCGGCAGTAAGCGTGGCCTTTCCGGTACGCGTCTGGGAGCAGGACTTGGGGATAGGGCCGTTGCAGCCGACGTTGGCGGTACCGGTCAAAGTGACGCTAATAACAGTTAGTACAACGACGCTAGGAAATAAGGGGACTGACGTACCTGTCGGAGACCTTGTGGGTGACAGTGATGGCGTAGAGATCGTAGCCGGGGCGGCTGCTGATCTGGAACGAGTATGCGGCATTGGCACATGCGTACACGTTGGACGGGACAGATGGATTCGGGAAGCTGTTTGCAGAACAGCTGACAGTGCCAGATGGGGTGGTCAGGTCGAAGCCAAGGAAAGTGATGGTATCCCAGTTGTCGTTGCTGTTGCTATCTTCACGGACGAACGAAGCATTGTCGATGGTAATTGGCTCGTCAGATGCACGGCATTCCAATGGGGCTGCTGCAACCACGGCGGCAAGGGCAAGACCAGCGAAGATTTGAGAACGCATTTTGGGTTTGATTAAGTGGGTTGGATGGTGTAGGAAGATCGAAGCGAGTGAAACGAGCGTTATAATGGTGGTGATTAGGCGAGCTGTGAACGTGAAGTGTGGTAATATTCTCGGCAGCAAAGCTTGGATTCTTATATCTCCCTTCCAGTATCCTTGGGTTGCTGATGAGCTGACACCTATTCGGCGCATTACCGGGGCGTTGACTCATGATACGACGGACCTCGTATCAATTGAGGGATATTCTGGCTCGTGCACCCGCTCTTCAATGCTATCTGTGCGCGTATACGAAATCGGAAAACAACCACATAGCATTAATCGAATTAGCCAAAACAATATTAGCTGTCTAAGTTGTCATAGACGAGTTTCCTCTCGAAATTTTCACCGCTGAGAGCAAACATCTTGGGATAGAAAAGCAGTCTTTTGGTCGAATTCTGGCGCACGGGCTGCGTGATTCAACAAAACAAGCTCCTCCGTACAGGGATCAGAAATGATCGGCGTCAAGCTTTGGCAATACCGGACGACGGAAATAGGTACACCGCGATGTCAAGCGTATTTTGTCCCGCCCATAAGGGGTAGGTGGCAAACAGGCTCTATGCCAGCAAGAAGCTCTTATTTAGCTCTAGCGCACCTTTTTTCGTTCTTTTCTTTCGGGGTTTTTTTTAGATCTACGCTCTATGTAGCGATGCTAAGAAGCTAGAGTAGAGATTCTAATTAGTAAGAACTCCGTTATTCTGGGGATAACTGGGTCTGTTCGTTGCTCATTGGTAGGGCAAAGTACGGTTGACATCGCAGTGTAATGCGTACCCCTGAAGCCAATTACCTAAGTTAGGACATGCTAGGTGTATGGAGACCGCTCGTATGCCCTTTGCTTTGCATACGGATATTGATGCCGGGGTAACGTGGCAATGCAACGTCGATTCTGCCTATGTGGAAGACAGATGCCCCCGCAGTTTCCTGAGCTAGCGAATCACGGTTATTACCCGCGTTTCACACCCTGGCTGCCAATAGCAGTAATCGGAGATGACTGCGGAAACGGTTCACAGGACCACTCACATCACCAGCGGTGTCAATAGCAAGCCCAGCAAGCTGGGTAAGCCGATTGTTACATGGAGCCTTGGTGGGTCAAAACTAACCTTCTACGGAGGTGACTGTCAAAAGTTCTTGCTAGCGCCACGCTAAGCCGCTAGCCTATTAGCCTAACTATTCTTAGCGCCTATATCAATTTTTTAAAGCTAGCAATAGCTTATATACTTATTCTTTTAAGCATTTTTAATTTACTATAGCTTTAAATATAGATATATTAACTTGCTCCTTTATTATTATATTAAAATTAACTTTTAGTAGCAAATCTATATATAAAATTATAAAAATAACAGGTATATTACTAACGTATTCCACCACCGAGAGTGCCACCCCACCGAGAGTGCCACTTTTTCTTGGCATCGCGAACTTCACGTACGAAGGACAATGCCTCAACAACAGAACGTGATATTTACTCAGCAAGAGGGTAGGCTTACTCTAGCAGTTCAGGCCTATCGTACAGGCCAGTTTAAGAGCATTCGACGCGCTGCAGCAGCCTATAACGTCCATCATCAGCAGATCTCTCGGCGGCTTCAAGGAATCACCTTTCGACCTACGACGCAGCCAAATTGCCAGAAGCTAACTAAATCTGAAGAGCAAACTATCGTACGATACATTCTTGACCTAGACTCGCGAGGATTTGCCCCCTGTCTATGTGAAGTAGCAGATATGGCAGAAAAACTACTACGCGTACGAGATGGCCAGCCTTTAGGCAAGAACTGGCCAGAGCGGTTCGTATCGCGTACGGACGAGCTTAGAACAGCCTTCAATCAAGCAAAGGATCGTCAGAGAGTTCAGCAAGAGGACCCAGAGATTATTAACGCGTGGTTTAACCTCGTACGAGAGACAATTGAGAAGTATGGGGTTGATTTAGACGACATCCACAACTTTGACGAAACTGGCTTTCTAGATGGGTGTAATTGGTTCAATAAAGGTAGTTACAGGTTCAGAACGTCGTACAAGACCTACTCTTGTT
>NW_007360136.1:3196193-3204647 GCF_000359705.1 Exserohilum turcica Et28A | reverse complement strand
TATATATATTTGACTATATCAGATTCTAGAAGAATCTGCCACGTAATAGCTTGCGTAATCTTTAGCGTAATAGATATCTGTTTGATCGATCAGATGTATGTTGATCGATTATTACAGTCTTTTATCACAGTCTTGGCAGACTAATGATAGAATCTAGGTGTTAGCCAAGCACCCGGATTCTGCTAGAGATCAGCTGACTAGCTTATATCTCTAACAAGTAATACTTAAATAAAGTCTTTACTAAAAGTGTTATCTAAGAGTAGTAATAGAGCTACTCTAAATTTATATTTTAGAGCTACTTTATATATAACTATAAAAGTCTTTACTATATTCTAAAGGCCTAAGACTATATAGAAGAAAAGAGATACTACTTTTTAAATTAAAGAGTTAAATAAGGCTTTAAAGCCTCTTATCAGAGAGGCGTAAAAGCTTATAATAAATATAAAAAAGTTTAAATTATATAATAAGCCTAGTAGAGTTTTATAATAGAAATAAGTAAAAGAGATAAATAAGCTAGCTTATAAGAGTAGTTATAGTAGTATTGATTATTAGTATTACTAAACTTAAGTTCTTATTTTAAAGCTAATTTTTTTTATAAAAAAGTGCTAAAAAGAGAGACTACGTGTTTTTATATAAGAAGATAAGGCACTCTTATATATTTATTACGCTTAAAGAACTATATACTCAAATGCTAAAGAAAAGTAGCTTCTATAGCTAAGTAATTTATCTAATCTTAACGCTATTAAAGTAGCTTAACTATAGCTTAAAAGAAAAATCATACAAAAAGGTGTACTAAAAAGTTAAGTAAAAAAGATAAAAGTATAGTAATAGTACTAAAATAAGCTACTTTAATACTAAATTTAAGCTTAAATAGAGCGTAGTTTGTTTTATATTTAAAAAATTATTAAACTTAAAGGTAGTAATAAGTATAAAGAGGGGCGGCGGGACTAATCTATATAGCTTTAGCCCTATTTTTGGCGGTCATTAATGCACCCCTGTTAGCAAGAACTTTTGATAGTCACCTTCGTAGATTGGCGTGACTTTTAGGTTTGCTAATTATAACTTGGAAAAGATTGTCTATTGCACCTCACGTCATCGAGCGCACAGTACCTCACGTCATCTATCGCTCTCAAATGACGCGAACTGTCACGTGAATTATTTCTCACCCCTTGCCCTCGGGCCTTCAAGCTATCGCGCCAGACTGGCACTAGTACTCAGCAATGGCGGTGAAGAAACTTGATGGTGTCAATCTGGCTTTGAGGGACTGGTAGCTCTAACCTAGCCGCTTCGAGATGCAGAGTCGCAGAGCAAAATGACGACACTTTTAAGATACAGTGTCATTACATGACAAAAGTTATGCCTGATCGCATTTCCAATGCTTTGGACGTAATGCCGGCTACTCTGACTTACCAGCTCCCCTCAGTCACGGCTGTGTCTGTCCAATATGTGGCCAGTCGTGGTGTTTCAATACGGCAGCTCAAATGAAGAGCTAGCATGACACCGTATGCCTATGAATGCGCTCAAGACTCCTAGCGTCGCACGACTCCAATTGTCCTACTGCGATAGTCGCCGAGCTGTAAATCAGTGAAATCAACATTAGAACAATCTTGCAAGATTCCATGCAGCTGTCAAACTGCCCCAACAGCTAGTCATTCATGAATATCGTGTAGCTGAGAAGCATTGAACAAGGAATTGTTGACATACTTATCTCGCCCAGACTGGTAGAAGCCTTCCCAGAAATACTGTTTACCAAAGTGATTAACAACATCTCAACCTCGACAGGCTTTGTTCCAAGATTGCGTTGACTTTTATACGTATTTTTCTTGGTATTTCATATTGTGAAACTACATAGTTAGTTGCTGAAATAAAACAAAGTTGGCTTTCTTAGCTTAACGATCGTTGACCCCAAAAAGAGTTCACATCGAATACTAAATCAACCCAGCTTCCGCTATATCACATACACTGCCGAATATATTTCGTCAGTAGTTTGAGCAGAACACAAATCACACCAAACGCACATCCCGCACAAAAATCCAGCCGTAGTGCTTCTCATTAGTCGTCGAGCCAACCGAGTCAGATTAGTCCCGTCCCATCCCGTCCCCTCGCTCATATCCTATAAGTTCGAAACGTGGCAGCGACGAGAAAATTTCTAGCTGGAGTCATCTGAAAGCGTTTCCCGGAAGTTATATGGCATGAAATCCTCGTCGCAAAATTGAAAGTCGCAGTCGTGCGAATCTGAAGGATGGCTCCGCTTAAAGTCGCAATTCTTGCAAACGTTCTGGATATCGTGTTGGACGTTTGTGTATTCATCTCGATGAACTCCTTCCCCATAAGTACCTGTTCCACACTTGTGTCTAAGCAACAATTTGCGAAACCATGCCAAATGTTCATGGACTCTGTTCATACCAGGCATCGTCAAAGTAGGCTTGATCGAAACGTACAAATTCCATTGAGGATTTGACACGATCCAGAGTAGGATCTTGTCTAAAAGCCAACCGGTTCCTCTATGAAAACACTTTCCACGATCTTCCAGTTTATGGCCCCAAATGGCAACTAACATCTGCACAAGATGTCGGATTTACCATGTGTCGTTGACTTCTTTAGAGGCTGCGCTCGTGACATAGGCGCATATTCCAGTGGGCATTGCGCCTGCGTTTATAAAAACACAAGCTTGCGAAGGGTCTGGGATACAATGAGGCTCCACGGTAAGTGAATGAACGGCCTTGGTGGATGGAAAACATTGTGCGTAAACTTTGTAAAGCTTCGCTCGCTGATTCTCGCAAACGCCCTTAATGAAAGAATCCAGTCTTCTGGCATAAGTCGTGGTCTCGCGACTGTCGTGGAAGCTAAACACGACACGATCTGATAGCTTGTCAAGGTCAGATGCGGTAGCACAAAGTACGCCAATCTGGCTATTGGCGTAACGCTGGAAGTAATCCTCGTGGCTCAAGACCCATGCTTCGCGCAGCTTGAGCCCAAGTTCTTCACCCGAAATGACCAGTTTATCTTTGTCTTCTATCTGCCTCAGATCCCAAATGCCCTCGGCGACTGATTCGGTGAGAGCAAGATACGTCAATTCTCGGATGAGCATGCCGTTGCCGTCTTTGCGGTACTGCACATGGAGCGAAATTAGGATTCTCTGTGGCGAAAGATCTTGCATGTCATTGATCTCTTGGCTCCCTGTCCAAGCCTGTTCGATGGTCTTGATATCCTGAGCGTGTGGTGGAAGGAACCAACACCGGTTCATATCAACCGTTTGAAACCTGCCACAGCCCGTTTGCGTAAGATGTGCGCGAGCAGCAGTGTTGTTTCCGGTAATGTACAGCCCTCGTACTCGTGCCTCATACTTGGCGGCATCCCAGACCCTGATATCAACATGTTTTCCAGTGGTCGCAAAGAGGGGTTGGAGAGAAGACTCAATGGTGGAGTCGGTTGCATCGAAGGCTGGTTGCTTGGGCACCCTATCTGTTTCAGGTCCGCTAATTGTAGCGACACGTCTGTCGCCATACCAAGAGTTTGCATAACCTGGTATTGAGAGAATGTCGGGTTCTTCGACGATTGTGTATGATTCCTGACGGTGTGTAGCTATAGCGGTTTGGAGGACCCAACCAAGTAAATGCAAAGCGGGGCAACATCTTGGTCTATCTAACACCTGCAAAGTGACTTTGAATAGCGCTTTAACTAGCACGTTACTATTCTCTTCCAGTATTTATGATTTTATAGTCTATCGCGAAGAACAAGGGGTATCATTTCTGATCATAAATCAACAACTCTTCCAGTATTTATGATTTTCTAGTGAATCTCGAAGGAGGAGGGAGGGGTATCACCTCTGATAGTGAATCGACAAACTTGACTTCCAGTATTGATAAACAGAAAAAAGACTCCTAGTCATGCACTCTTTACACTTGGAATTGATGTTTCGCATGCAGATATAGGAGTGCTTGGAAAATGCAAAAAAAAGGAATCAGAAAGATGCTCTCCAGCGGGGAATTGAACCCTGGTCTCCCGCGCGCTGTCAACCAGGTGTTTGACAAGCGGAAATACTGACCACTATATGAGGGAGAGGGTACTGCAGGCCCTTGTTTGCCTGGGGTGCGCGGGGGTGTAGGGTCATGGTAACCCCCTACATCAGTGGCAGAGAGGCTAGGGTGAGTCGCATGGGTTCTGCCCGCGCGGGTTCGAATCCCGCATCTGACGTTTTTTTTTTTTACAATTTTTCCCTTTTAGTCTAAGTACAGCTAGCCACAGCAAATCCAAACTGCACTTCCTAAATGTCAGATCATGCAGGAGAGTCGGAACGGGTGTAGAGACGGATGCTAATTTTCTTGGTTTTTCTGTAATGTGCATGGACGATCACGTCGTGATCTAGTGGCCATGCTGGCCGAAAGAAACTTTGGACGGGTCGACTCCTCCATTATAAAAACAAATATTAAGTGGGTAGTTTTCAGATGTAAGGGAATGGATGCTCAAAGAGGTTGGAACAGAGTCATTGCAACTATTTCAGTATAAAGGCTTCATGTTGCAGCAAGGCACAGCGCTGCGGTAGTAAGTCTCGGATTTGACTTTCGAGAGTGTATTAAATCAATTTCGATATTCAGAAAGCTTAGGGCCGTACGGGTGCAAAGGACCAAAGTCCCTGCAAGCTAGTATTTCGCGCGGATTCACAGCCCATGCGGCACGGCGACCAGCGCCAACTAGACGAATGGAGAAGGCGTACGGACAGCATAGTTCTAGGGCTGCTATTTCCCTCATCCCTTGATGCGCATGGGACAAAATGATGGGCAGGAACTCGTTCCCCGCAGGGCCTCGTAGCGTTCCCATAGAGGCAATAGAAAAACAATTGCAGCTACATGCAAGGATAAATAGACCTTTCAAAATGTACTATATAAGTATCCAGGATCTCACAAAGTATCTCCAAGACATCGATTCTAGAGCACAAGATAACATTCTACAATTCACTTATTCTTACACTACCCTACCTTGTACTCAGCCAAAGTATTTATACATTTAGTATATCTCTCCCTTGCCTTTCAAATCCAGTTACGTCTATTCTAGCTAGTGATCTTCCAGAGCAGAGAAACGACTGACCGCGGTGCATGGTTAGACTCGGAGGACTGAAAAGGTCGCTCCTGAGGGCCGCCTGAGTTGCTGCTTTGAAAGTGAGTACGCGAAATCGAAGCAGAGGCATGACTCACGGCACATTGCGGTATCCATAGTAGAAAGTAAGTCATTTTTAACACCGATGCGACCAAAAGGATATTGATATCAATATGAGGTTTCTCTAATACAGGCGGTGTACAGGTACTCCGTGATATGTGCGGCGAAATCAGAATTGCTTAGTGGAAGGCCTGGCCTGTTATTTCGATTCTATGCACGGAAATATCGATGTGCTATCATCCATGGCGTGCTAATCGTCTAAGCCTTGGAGTAATCAGGCAGGTGGCACCGCCTCTTGCGACAAGACGGAGGGCTAATTGCTTGATTATCCAGCTTCCGTAATGTTCCGCTTCTTCTTAAGCTGTCGAGCTGCACGGATTTCTTCTTGTTTTTCCTTGCTCCACGTCTTTGATTGGTGCTTCCGACTTTTTGCACTCCTCCTTTCCCTTTTTTGCAGAGCCTGGACCTCTGGATCAACCCAATGTGGTATTGGAGAGGCTGAAATTTGCCTCAGGTAAGCAAGCGTGTCGCGATCCTCTTCTTGCTCTCCTTGCTGCTTAGAAAACCCGCAAGCAGCTAGAAGAAGTAGAGCTCTTAGTGTAAAATTAGCGTCATTGCCTGCACAATGAAGACTATTAAAGGAACATCCTAAAGAAAGGAGTAAATCGCTAAGAGACCCAGCCCAATACTCAAACACCTCATTAGCGATGTAAAAGGTATCTAAAACGCTCGAGAGAAGCACTGGATACTCGAAATCGAGAGCATGTAAAGCCTGAAGGTCATTAATAATACCATGGCCTACAAAAACTACATTTCGAGCTGAGGGGATGGAAGATTGAATATGGTTGACGATGTTTGGCGGGCTGGTTGCGATTGTCTCCCCAAACATGAATTTTTGAGACGCCTTGCTCAGGTATGAAGGAGATCCTGTAGCAAAATTGTGGGTGGATATAAGCTTATCTGGAGGCATCCGGTTGATTTCCTTTGTATCAAGAATCGCAAGTCCAATTTGGCAATCTCCCTTCTGCGCAAATCCGCTCTTAATGGTGTTGATATTCTCAAAGTCTATTGCAACAAGTACCACGTCTAAAAGTTGAGGCGAGTAATAAGGGTGATGGCCCACACGAAAGATCTCTCGTAAAATCTGTAATCCGTTTTTCGCAATAAGCAATTCTCTAGGACCCGCTCCTTTAGGTATGCTTTAACTAGTTAACACAAAACTTGCTCCAAAGTAAGTTTGAGGGCACTTTACCTGTGGGAACTTGTCGCAGATGATGGCACACTGGCTACTGTGACTAACGAATCTTCCTGTTCTTGGACTGTATGGCAAGCGGCAGCGCTTTTAGGACTTGATGTCGACATAGGAGGCGCTTGCAGGTTTTTTAGGACCAGATCTCGAGGCGAACGTTGCATTAACGAAAGAAGGTGACCAAATTGTAAGAACGTATCGGCAAGGCAAATAATGTGGGCAGCCAGCCACAAGCGGCGGGGATAATTACTAAGCGAGAAGGCATGTGACCTTGCCCAACACTAATTTATCACACCCCTCTTCAAGCACCCAAGAGTAACAAAAGTTTACTGGCACTTTTACATGATTAACTAGAAGCTCAGACGATTATAGAGCCAGGTCCCTATCCAAGTACTAGCCTCAGTAAGAAGTTATAATTATCTAGTTTAGTATTTTGTTTGCAGAGGTGTGCAGGCTAGTGGCCGTAAAGGGTGGTCTAAACAAAGGGCGAGTGCGTGTCCCTCGCAGCTTAGAACTTCAAACGAAGGCGGGTAGAAAATCAGGTCTAACAAAAAGGGGACTAATAGCAAGCTAGCTGTCTTTAGTTAGCTTGGCGCTGGGTGCGCGTATAGAGGAGTGCGCCGGCAAGTGCCCAAAACCAAAGTTCACGACTCCAACAGTGATGACTCCACTGGTTGGCTGCTAGGTGCGCGAGAACACGGTGTCAACAGCGAGGGGGAGAGGTATACGTGGTATAATTATCTATTACTAGTGAGTTGTTTTTCTTCTTATTATGAAAGAAGAGAGAGAGAGAGGGTCTAGTTCCGCGCCTCTGAGCCTAAGTAGTCTAACTATAGGGATATGCGTCTACCAAAGTTGAAATAAGAGATTACATATAATCTAAAAGATAAGATAAGTAGTAACGTGCAGGGTCAGTAAGCTGGGCAGATCAGTAAGCTGGGCACCCCACCAAACTTCGCGCGACGTTCTGCGCAATTGAGCCACAACAACGTATTAAAATAATATAAAATTAAGATATATAGTTTACTATTTAGCTCTATATAAAGTCTAAGTATGTCCTTCAACATGACACTTCGTGCACGTTAGCGGCGCGCGCTAACGTCGCTCACTAGCCTAGTTCTAGCTACCCCCTATAAGTAACCTTTCTGCCTCTGCCATAAGCTGCTGAGCCTGCTGCACCTAGAGTACCCCACTAGAAGCAATATATTAACGCTATTAATTTTGCTTTTGCCGCTGACGCTAGTTCTCTTCACGTAGCTTCTTATTCTCCTCTATAAGTATTGTTGCTAATTGCATTGCAAGCTAAGCGCTCTTAGTAAGCTGGCGTATCGCAACGCTTGTTGGACTCTCTGGCTGCCGGCGCAGTCGCTCTTAGAGATACCGCACCTGCTGCTGAAGCTCTGCTACCGTATGTGGTGTCTCTGTCTGCGTTGCTACCTGCGCTATAGTGTTATTATCTGTGGTTGTCTGTGGTGGAGACGGTGTTCTAGCTACTGTGAGCGACGATAGAACGCGATCTGGACAAGGAGGGACAAGCCCTGTCGCCCGAAAGCCTGCCTGGATATTCTGCTGCGTAAAAATCTTTAGCCGGATCCGTGTATAGGCTGCAAGGAAGTCTATCTTGTTGACGTAGTAGACCCTATGCCGGGCGAGCTCCTCAACCTCGCGTCCGTACGCGCGCTTAAGAGGAGAGTAGCAGCTCACATCTAGAGGCTAGAGGAGGTGCGACGTGTGAGGCGGCATACAGAGAGTGATAATCTTATTCTCAGTGCAGTACTGGTCGAACTCTGGCGTTGCGTGGCTACCATGACCGTCTAGAATAAGCAGCCGATAGACTCCAGCTGTACGAGCCGTTGTATGCTGGTTGAAGTGCTTTACCCACTCTACGCCAAGCTGATCAGTCGTCCAGCCGTTGT
The DNA here is from genome assembly GCF_000359705.1 of Exserohilum turcica Et28A. Taxonomy (NCBI): domain Eukaryota; kingdom Fungi; phylum Ascomycota; class Dothideomycetes; order Pleosporales; family Pleosporaceae; genus Exserohilum; species Exserohilum turcicum. The sequence continues at coordinate 3,196,325 of NW_007360136.1, read as the reverse complement.
CTGAGGTGCCGATAGTCCAGTCTGGTGGGAGATTGTGATACCAGCTGCTCTGGTGAACCTTGCCAGACAGTATCACGAACGGTGGCAGAGACCAGCCAGACGCGTTAACGCACTCGATCACTGTAACCCACT